>NW_025938156.1:0-593 GCF_000764305.2 Hyalella azteca | reverse complement strand
TTGTTGAATGGCAGTGTACATTTTAAAGTCTGCAAATTAAAATGTGTCTAATGTTTAGACTGTAAAATAAGGTACAACAAAGGTAAAGGCCTTAAGGGCAATAAATTCATTGCCCCAGAGTCCAAAAATGCCAAGATTCATCATTCATGTCAGGCAATGATTGCCATTATTCTTCTCTGTTTATTGCAATTTAGATAAACATGCCCAATGATAAAAACAATACAGACTAAGGTTCATTATAATTGGTGTGAGAGATAGACCCCAAATAAAAAAGATGGCTGATCCCAATCCATGCAGTGTTGAGAACTGGATTTTTTCTTTCTGATAGGATCAGCAACTTAACATGGATATAGTCAAATGGGGTAAGACAGGATTGCAGCCTTCATGGGGTAAGAAAGGACCGGCCCATGGCGTGCATTCTAATTGCACTGAATTTAATTTGACAAAAGAATATGTTAGAGCAATCATTGTCTGTCATTTCAGTGCTTGTTTCAACCCTATTCTGCAAATAATGAATTTCTGGCTAATTTTTAAAGAAAACCTATGTAAAGAAGGGTCACAAAATAGTTAACCCTATTTGGGAAATAAGCTCT
>NW_025938155.1:0-470 GCF_000764305.2 Hyalella azteca | reverse complement strand
TGATATTTTTTTTATTGTTCATGACTTTAATTCTAAGCTGCCACTCATCCAGTTCCTAAGGAACATCAACAACCTCTTTGACACCAGCTGGTTTAGGTGAAAGAATTTCATACTCCGGTTCTTGTGAAAAAAATCGAATGTGCATTATTATTATTATTATTACTACATTATTAAAAATTTGTCAGCCTATTTTATATCTTCAATAAGTTTTCAATGGTAGAGCACACTAGCTGGTTTAGGTGATTGCATGGGCTACTTAGGATTCTCATTAGTGGCATGATTTTTTTATTGTTCATGACTTTGATGTTCTATTGAAATTAAAAATAATTCACTATTGTCTTGAAGGTTTACTCAATGTCTCAATGATTAGGTACTTACAAACCCTAGATACTAATAAGCTGTAGGCTGATATGGCAGTTCTTTGATGCTATTACGGAGGAAAAATCCCATATTTACATTGCAAATTCTTC
>NW_025938154.1:0-2310 GCF_000764305.2 Hyalella azteca | reverse complement strand
GAGCGCCGTGCGCAGGGACGCGTAGAGCTGCGGGAACAACACCTCCTGCTGCGCCAGCTGCTGCTTGCTGCGCTGCCGCTCCTGCAAACAAATGGTGTCAGTGGCTACAGCAGCATGGCAACAGTGGTGACAGTGGCTACAACAGCATGACAAAAAATGGCGACAGTGGTTACAGCAGCATGACAACACGCGGTACTGGTGACGCATGCTATCCAACAACTGTCTCAGAGCCACGTAAGTACTTCAACGCTCCTCCTACAAGCGGCGACATCGCAGAATGTTTACAGTTAGCCGGGTTTCATACACACGACGTCGCTCCAATCTCTGCGCTACTTTTATTCGGGCGGGGCAGTTCTCACCTTGGGCACCGCGAAGCAGGCGGGGCAGTTCTCACCTTGGGCACCGCGAAGCAGGCCGGGCAGTTCTCACCTTGGGCATGCAGGTGTTTCTCGCGGACAAACACGAGGGGGCGGATGACGCGAAGGTCGCCTTCCCTGAAAATCAGAATAATATTACAACACCATCGTCACCATCGTTAACATATTACAACACTATCGTCACCTGGCAAGAAATAACTGAAAGCTTTATTAATTAAAGTTTTGGGACTCAGGGCCGAGAGCGTATGAAGAAGGTTTGAGTCTTTTTAGTCGCAGATCATTAGGACCTTGTTGTTACAGACGAGGGATGGAACTCCTGGCCCTGCTGGCCCCACCTGACGGTGTAGGCCGCCCTGCTGGCCCCACCTGACGGTGTAGGCCGCCTTGATGGTGCGCAGCCTGCCGTTGTGGTAGGCCGACATGAGGAAGCTCTCGGCGAGGTCGTCGAGGTGCTGGCCGAGTGCCAGGACGCCGTAGCCGCGCGCGCGCGCCGCTGCGTACAGGCGCCCGCGCTTCATGCGCGAGCAGAAGCTGCAGATGCTGTGCACGTCCTGCAGCTGCAGCGCCTGCTGCAGGATGCCTGCAACAATACATGCAGATATTGGTATATTAATGGCTCGGTAATACAGGGTGCAGCAGAGAGGACGGACGGTTTTAAAAACGTCATAAAACTGTATATTTTTACAGAAAAATAACTTTATTGATGCAATCAGTTTCACAAAGAAATAGCATTTCACAGAGTCAAATGTGAAAAATAACATTAGCATGTGGTGGCCGAAAGTGTTGATGCAGTTCTGTAGGCGTTCTTGAATGTTCGCGTAGACTCCCTCCAACACCGCTTTCTTACTTTCGCAACTTCCACGCGAATTGCGTCCTTTAATTCGTCCAAAGTTCGGAGCTTGTGTTCGTATACTGTAGCCTTGAGATGTCCCCATAAGAAAAAAAGGCATATGGATAAATCTGGGGACCGAGGCGGCCAATGAACATCGCCAAACCAGGAAATAAGGCGACCAGGGAAGAGTGGGCGGATGACGTCCATTGATGCTCTGGCCGTGTGAGCGGTCGTCCCATCTTGCTGGAACCACATACGTCGGGTTGGAACAAGACGCCGTCGTAATTTTGGGACAAAGAAGTTGGTCATCATTTCTGTTTAGCGCTCTGAGTTCACAGTAACAGCACGACCATTCCCGTCTTCAAAGAAGTAAGGGCCAATGATGCACGTTTGCGATACAGCACACCAAACCGTTACTTTTGGGCTGTGCAGCGGTCTTTCGTGTAACTGTTGATCATTCTCGTTAGCGCTAAACAATAATGGAAATTTTGCTTGTTAACCATTCCGTTTAGGTGAAAGTGGGCTTCGCCACTCATAAACAATATGAGGTGTTGAGCGGTGTTGGAAAGAGTAACAATATGTGCTGTGTTGGAGGGAGTCTACGCAAACTTTCATGAGCGCCTACAGCACTGCATCAACGATTTTGGCCTCACATGCCAGATTTTATATTCCGCACCTAACTGTCTGAAATTCTATTTCTTTGTGAACCTAATTGCATCAATAAAGTTGTTTTTCAGTGAAAATGTACTGTTTTATGACGTTTATAAACCGTGCGTCCTCTTTGCCGCACTCTGTACATAAGGGTCACATACCGATGCAAATTAATACATACGAGTCACATGTATTAATACACAACAATACATATGTACGGGGGTGACTTACCACTCACCCTGCAGGTGACCTACACTCTCCCTGCAGGTGACCTACACTCTCCCTGCAGGTGACCTACACTCTCCCTGCAGGTGACCTACACTCACCCTGCAGGTGACCTACACTCACCCTGCATGTTACCTACACTCACCCTGCAGGTGACCTTCACTCACCCTGCAGGTGACCTACACTCACCCTACAGGTGACCTACACTCACCCTGCATGTGACCT
>NW_025938153.1:43674-50990 GCF_000764305.2 Hyalella azteca | reverse complement strand
TCATCATAATTAACACCATCATAATTATCATAATCAACTCATACATTTATTATTAATAGACCAGAGTGACAAATATTTTCATGTGTATCATACATGTTCACTGTATTGGGTTTTCCCCTCGTGGAATGCATGCGAAGTTTCAATTGAACAAAAATTAAGCTCAACACTCGTCAGGGATGGTGACTTCACTATTCCAATACCAATATCTTCACAGATATGAGGAAAAAAATAATAAGAAGTTAAAATTAGATGCAGTGCAATGACTGCAGGCTGAGGATAAAAAAAAAAATAAGAAGTTAAAATTAGATCCAGTGCAATCCGAGGGCTATATCACTCAGAGAAATCTGTGATTTTTTGTCCGAATAGTGACGAACTTTTGTGCATCCTGACCAGGTTTGACCTGCCGGCTGAAAGACATACCAGTCCTAAAAGAAACTTCACTATTTGGACAATATTACACATTTATTTTTATGAGGGATATCTGAGAGCACGTAGTCTTTTTGATGCAACTCAGCCCTCGTATGAACTTCTTCAGGTTAAAACATTAAGATAAAATTGACAATAAAAACATTAAAATAAATATTGACGATCTGGTTCACCACCTGTTCACCCCCTGTTCACCCCCTGGTGCAAAAGATACAATATGTACAGGGGTGGGACAAAATAAGGGAAACGTCTGACATTTTGACATCGTAATTTTTGAACATGTTATTAACAATGAAAACGTGACATAATTTTATGTTTTATTGTTGATTGTTGCTTCTAATTGATATTATATCCTTGCACAGATATTTTTAGTTAATTTTTGTGTCTAACCTAACTTATAAATGGCAAACCTCTCCGACTTTCAAAGAGGCTAAAATTGTTGGTGCCCGTATGGCAGGTGCTAGTGTGACAGAAACTTCCCGAATGCTTGACGTTTCCAGAGGTACTGTCTCAAAAGTAATGACTGCTTATGAAAGAGAAGGAATAACATTCTTAGCAAAGCCCAGGTCTAACCAAAAGTCGAAGTTGTCTGAGAGAGACCGTCGATACCTAAATCGAATTGTGAGGGACAATCGAAAGACCACGGCTGTCAAAATTACTGCAGGCCTCAATGGACACCTACAGAACCCAATTTCCATAAAGACTGTCCGCCGAGGGCTGCACAGATCTGGATTCTATGGAAGAGCTGCAATTAGAACACCTTTGGTTTCAAATACAAATGCTTCAAAGCGTTAAGAGTGGCATGAAAACCACCAAAATTGGTCCGTCGTGCAGTGGAAAAATGCGTTTTCCTTTGACGAATCTTCGTTTACATTATTTCCAACCTCTGGCCGAGTTTACGTTCGGAGACAGCCTTAAGAGTCATTTAATCCGACTGCCTCCTCCAAACCGTAAAACATGGCGGGGGATCTGTGATGATCTGGGGGTGCTATTTCTTGAAAATCTCCCAAAACAATGATTTTTCTTCATGGAAGAATCAACAGCCGTGACTATTTAGGAATTTTGGAGGACCAAGTTCATCCAATGGTTCAAGCAGTCTGCACCTGCTGCAGGTGGGTGTTGCTGCACCTGCTGCATGTGGGTGTTCCTGCACCTGCTACATTTTTTTCATTCGTGAATTTAAATTTCATTTTTAATTTAAATTTTATTGCTGAATTCAAATTTCCTTCCTGAATTGAAATTTTATTTCTGAATTTAATTTTCATTTCCGAATTTAAATTTCAGTTTTAAATTGTGAACTACTCTACCTAGCTCCACGTGCGTACATTTAAAGTTTTGAATGCGCGTGAATGCTACTAAACATTGTACACGTGAATATTTCGGTGATGAATATTCATGCAATTGTTGTTTTGGTGATGAATTATTCATGCAATTGTTGTTTCTGTGATGAATTATTCACGCAATTGTTGTTTCTGTGATGAATTATTCATGCAATTGTTGTTTCGGTGATGAATTATTCATGCAATTGTTGTTTCGGTGATGAATTATTCATGCAATTGTTGTTTCGGTGATGAATTATTCATGCTATTGTTGTTTCGGTGATGAATTATTCATGCTATTGTTGTTTCGGTGATGAATTATTCATGCTATTGTTGTTTCGGTGATGAATTATTCATGCAATTGTTGTTTCGGTGATGAATTATTCATGCAATTGTTGTTTCGGTGATGAATTATTCATATAATTGTTGTTTCGGTGATGAATTATTCATGCAATACAATTCATTCCTTCAGAATATTCATTCACATGAATTATTCATGCACTTTACATGAATTATTCATGCAATGCACATGACAGGTGCTAGGTAAGGGCGCGCCATGGGCGGCCGCCTTATCACAGCGATGCGGCGCTGAGCTGTTCCTGCTGCTGCATGCTGCACTGCAGCACATCTGTCTGCTGCACCACAGTCTGTTTCATTTATATATTCAATTAACTTATCATATGAAATGTAGTGTAAGATACCACCGTCTGTTTCATTCCATTAATTAATTTACTTATCATATGAAATATAGTGTAAGGTTCATTGCTATTTATTACGTATTTCTCTGCTACACCGTATGTTTCATTTCAATTAACTTATCTTATTAACTTATCTGCCTAAATATAGTGTAAGATTCTTTTGTATGTACAGTATATGTTATTTATTAAGTATTTCTCTGCAACACTGTGTATTTAATTTGATTTAGATAATTAATTAACTTATCATATGAAATATAGTGTAAGATACCACCGTCTGTTTCATTTAGGTTTAATTTACTTATAATATTTGATTAATTAGATTAACTTCTTATCAAATATACCTAGTCTTTGTAAGATTGGTTTGTATGTATATGTTATTTATTACGTAGTATTTCTCAGCACCACCGTCCGTTTCATTTATTTATTTAATTAACTTATCTGCCTAAATATAGTGTAAGATTCTTTTGTATGTACAGTACGTATACGTATGTTATTTATTAAGTATTTCTCCTGCACCACCGTGTGTTTCATTTAGATATTTAATTATAAGCTAAAATATCGTGTAAGATTCGTGTGTATACCTATGTTATTATCACTGCACCACCGTGTGTTGAATTTAGATAATTTATATAAATAATTAACTTATCTTCTGATATATAATGTTAAGATTTATTTGTATGTACATGTTTTTAGCCCTGCAGCACCGTCTGTTTCATTCCATTAATTAATTACCTTATCAGCTGAAATATAGTGTAAGATTCTTTTGTATGTACAGTATATGATATTCATCACATCTGTCTCCTGCACCACCGTCTGTTTCATTTATTTATTTAATTATAAGCTAAAATATCGTATAAGATTCGTTTGTATGTATATGTTCTTATCCCTGCACCACCGTGTGTTGAATTTGTATATTTAATTTTCTTATCAGATGAAAGATAATGTAAGATTCATTTGTATGTACAGTATATGTTATTTATTAAGTATTTCTCCTGCACCATCGTGTGTTTCATTTATTTATTTAATTAACTTTTGATTATTATTTAATTAAATTTAAGTAATTAAATTTAATTTTAATTTGTTTAATTTTAATTACTTTTTTAAATTTAATTTTATTAATTGAATTAACCTAGTGTTTGGAAGATTGGTTTGTATGTATAGTTATTTATTACGTAGTATTTCTCAGCACCATCGTCTGTTTCATTTAGTTAATTAATTAACTTATGAGCTGAAATATAGTATAAGATTCATTCGTATGTATAGTATATGATATTCATTACGTATTTCTCCTGCACCACCGTCTGTTTCATTTAGTTATTTAATTAACTTATCTGTTAATTCTGTTAACTTTAATTAACTTTCAATTAACTTATCTTATTAACTTATCTGCCTAAATATAGTGTAAAATTCTTTTGTATGTACAGTATATGTTATTTATTAAGTATTTCTCTTGCACCTCCGTCTGTTTCATTCCATTAATTAACTTATGAGCTGAAATATACCTAGTAAGTATAAGATTGGTTTGTATGTATGGTATATATTATTTATTACGTAATTCTTTGCAAAACCGCACGTTTGATTTACATAATTTATTAAATTTTCAGCTTAAATATACGGTAGTGCAAGGTTGATTTGTATGTATAGTTATTTATTCNACTGCACCTGCAGTACAGGTGCACGCAGGCCTACCTGCACCTGCAGGTCAGTGTATGTAGAGAGCCTGCACCTGCAGTACAGGTGCGTGCAGGCCTACCTGCACCTACAGGTCAGTGATGTAGAGAGACTGCACCTGCAGTACAGGTGCACGCAGACCTACCTGCACCTACAGGTCAGTGTACGTCTTCACCTGAATATCTGCTCTGTAGACATTCACTGAGCAGAACAATGAACTGACATGTGCAATTATTGTGCATTGTAGAGAAATTCTCTCTTAAATATTATACAAAATGTATATAATGATTACATTGTACAATGCATTGTGTAAGCACGTGTCGTTATATCAACGCTTGATATAGCGTGCAGAGTAGCGTGAGTAATGCCTGCACTGTTAGAAAAATTAGCGTTAACGGTATTACCGGCGTTTCAGTGGCCGGTCGGCACGTGAAAAGAAACACCGTGGCGCCGTTTTTATTCTAATTTAACATTAGAAATCCATAAACCATCTGATATAAAACGGCGAAACAGTTTATTTTCACGGGGCGACCGGCCACTAGAACGCCAGTGGGACTGTTTTTTCACCGTTTTTTTAACAGTGTACTAACACGCAGTAGTCATTGGCAGAGTCTCCAAGACTGCATTGGGTCGAGCAGTTTCTGTGACGTGTAGTAGTTGTCGTTACTTGCAGTAACATATGTGTTGTAGCGTGTATAACACAAATATTGCAGCGTGTAGTAACACATATGTTGTAGCGTGTATAACAAATATTGTAGAGTGTATTAGTATGAACCTTGAAGTAAAGTGACGTGATTTGTGCTGTGCAGGAAGGCAGGCAGCAGAAGTGGCGGCAGCTGTGGCCGCTGCTGCAGCTGGTAGCCAGCATCACCAACATCTGCTACTACCTCAGGTGATGGTGGTTACGGTGTGATGGTGGTTATGGTGATGGTGGTTACGGTGATGGTGGTTACGGTGATGGTGGTTACGGTGATGGTGGTTACGGTGATGGTGATAAGGTGATGGTAGTTACGGTGGTGGTGGTTACGGTGATGGTGGTTATGGTGATGATGGTTACAATGATGGTGGTTACGGTGATGGTGGTTTAGGTGATGGTGGTTACAGTGATGGTGGTTACGGTGACGGTGGTTATGGTGATGGTGGTTACGGTGATGGTGGTTACGGTGATGGTGGTTACGGTGATGGTGGTTACGGTGATGGTGGTTAAGGTGATGGTGGTTAAGGTGATGGTGTTTTTTTTTTTGTCGTGAGCAGTTGTTGCTTGTCATTCTTTTCTTAGGTTAGGTCAATTGTTTGACTAGAAAAACTTACCTTAAATTCTTGTATTTTCAAATATCTTTTGTGCTCACCCTGCTCGTTTGTGCTCACCCTGCTCCCTGTGCTCACCCTGCTTGTGCTCACCCTGCTCATGGTGCCCCGCAGGTACATAGGTGGCGACAGCGCTGTGTGCTCACTGAGCCACGCCGTGAGCGGAGTCACGCTCACCAGGCGCTCACCTCAAGACGAGCGTGACCAGCACGCTCTCACGTGAGCCCAAAAATTATCGAATATCATTCGATAATTGAGTGCTTCGATAATTGCTTGATTAAATGTGAACATTTTAAATTAAATTAGTTGAATAATAAATTGAATGATGACATTTTTCGGTAATTAAATGTTTAAATTTTTTCCGGAATAACCGCCGTATTTCATCACAAATGCTGGGATCGGGCCGTATCACATCACAAATGCGGCCTAAGTATACGTAGCGGCCTAAGTACATGTAGCGGCCTCTTTACACGTAGCGGCCTAAGTACACGTAGTAGCGGTCTAAGTACATATAGCGGTCTAAGTACATATAGCGGCCCAAATACATATAGCGGTCCATTTCTCGCCTGTGATTGGTGGGCTTAGCTTGAAAAACCGTCAGTGATTGGCTGACGGAGTTACGAACTGATAAATAAATATTATTGATAGCATGGCCCCTGTAATGCAGACTTCGTAGACCGTGCCCAAATAAATGTAACGCATGTAACGTCAATTGTAACGCATGTAACGTCAATTGTAACGCGTGTAACGTCATCCAGCTGGCGCCAGCAGTTGGTGGCCGCGACGCCCGTGAAGCTCATGGAGTTCTTGGAGCTGGCAGCGTTCTTGCTCCAGTTCCTGGAGACGTGGTACTCCAGCGACCGCTCCAGCGGCGCCTCCATGGCCCCACAGCATGAGTCCCGTGTCCCGCCGTTCCCCCATGAGGCTCCCGCTGGGGGACCAGACCCGCGGTGTCCCGTGTGTCACGGGGAGATCAAGCAACCCACGGCGCTCGCCGTGTCGGGGTAAGATTTTTTTCAGGGAAGAAAGTAAAAACAACATCGTATCGGTTTTCTGGAGGAATTTTTTTTCCTATTAGAGGGATTTTTCTTTTTAATGAAGAAGATAAAAAGAACATCGTATCGGTTTTCTGGAGGATTTTTTTCCTATTAGACGGTTTTATTAAAAATTTTTAACGGGAACGGTCTTACTTTAAAATAATAATGAAAATACGCGTATCTGTTTTCTTGTGAACGATTTTTTTAGGGGGGAGTCCTGTTCAAAAAGAAAAAATATAACTCGGTACTCACTGCAGTGAGTGACTGAGAGCGCATTTTCTCGTCGACGAAAACGTGAAGTCACAGACGGATAGACAGACGGACGGACAGACGGACATGGCGAGCACAATAGTGCATTTTTTTCATAAATGAGAAATGCGCTAAAAAGATGTGGTATCGGTTTTCTAAGCTTATTTTGTAGCTATGAAGTAGGCGCTAATGATGCAGCAAATCTTATTGTAATGCGTGCCTCAGATTGTACTTGATGTAGTTTCTAACTTGTAATTAATGTATGTACATTGCCTGACCGTTTGGCCTGGAAAAATTTATGTATTTATATGCACGCGTATGTTGAATGAAATTAAATCTCAAAATAATTGATGGAAACTAAAAATGTATACCTAAACAATTAAGAAATAATTTTAACGTCGATAGCCATTTCTTTTAGGCCTATGATACATATTAATTTTTTATTTTAACTCAACCTTTGTTGAGTTTGAAAATCTTATGCCTCTCTACCACCTGTTTCTTGTTCACCACCTGTTCACCACCTGTTCACCACTTGTTCACCACTTGTTCACCACCTGTTCACCACCTGTTCACCACCTGTTCACCACCTGTTCACCACCTGTTCCCCC
>NW_025938153.1:0-43356 GCF_000764305.2 Hyalella azteca | reverse complement strand
GCGCGTGTACCACGTGTGACTGGTGCGCGTGTACCACGTGTGACTGGTGCGCGTGTACCACGTGTGACTGGTGCGCGTGTGTACCACGTGTGACTGGTGCGCGTGTACCACGTGTGACTGGTGCGCGTGTACCACGTGTGACTGGTGCGCGTGTGCCACGTGTAACTGGTGCGCGTGTACCATTATTTTAATTTGTATATTGTTTAATCATTAATAATTTTCGTATGCAAGTCAAATTTTTATACATATTTTATATCGCGTGGTAAAGATTGTTACAATTTCTATAATAAATTCTAATTATGCACTTAATTGACTTGATTGCCCTATTAATTATAAAGATAAGAATGATAAGGGGACAGTAAGCATTTATTTTGGTTTTAGAATTCTTGTCTATCACGAGCACGTCAATAAAATCTTACAAGCAAGAGGATAAGCTATGTGTAGAATACAATGAATATTGTACGTTTGTTAACGCTGTAACATACGCTGTATGTTACTTCTGTGTTACACAGTACAACATTAAATCATATATTGCATCGTATGTACAGGGCATCATCACATTACCGAGAAACTAACCATGGGTGTACAACATATGTACTTTCATACCTGACGATGTGATAATAATGTACAAGGCAGCACATTTCTTCAGGTTTACAGAGTAATAGATAAATACATCGTATCTGAGTACATACAAGCATTGCACTCACGACGGAACATTGTATACATTGTACCTGCTATACAATTCATTGCACAATAGAACACCTACATAACAAAAAAATACAACTCAGTACTCACTGCAGTGAGTGACAGAGAGCGCATTTTCTCGTCGACGAAAACGTGAAGTCACGGACGGACGGACAGACAGACGGACATGACGAGCACAATAGTGCATTTTTTTCATAAATGAGAAAATGCGCTAAAAAGAGAAAACATTTCTTAATGTAATAGGAAATTATAAATTAATGATTAAATACATCGTTCATTAATGTTAATCGCTCAGATCTTGGTTAGCAATATGTTTTATTTAATGACCATCTAGAAAAAGAGATGACATGGTCTAACATGACAATGGCAAACATAATAGCCATGAAAATAACCTACAGCAAACAGCAATGAAATATTTTCAAACAGCATGAACATGATGTAATGAACTTAGCAGTGACCCCACGCCATGCATAACGGGTAGAGAATTTTTTTTTACGCATAAATGGAAATGTTTACGAGTGCGCATAATTCCATGCAACAAATATACATGTTTCTACGCAAAAATTACGATTGTCATATTCAATCAATTCTTGGCATGCAATCCCGTAATTCTTAGCACGTGTTTTAAATAAATCAATATAAGGAAGAGGTTATAGAAGTCAGGGTGGCCCAATAGGTAAAGTTCAGAGTATCAAGATTGGAGCAGAGAGGTGCGGGTTCGAGACCGCAACAAGCTGTAAATTTCCTTCGATGTTGAGAACCATCGACAGGTCAAATGGCTTAAGTAACGAACAAAACGCCATATTTTCAACGTTCAGCTAAATGTTCTATATATAAAAAATTTAAATCTTTCAGCATAAAATTGGCATGTCGGTAATAAACGTTCAATTGCCAAGCAAAAATCAACTAAAGAGTCTAGAGTCAGTGACTCTTATCTAGCGGCGAGTCTAGAGTCAGTGGCTCTGATCTAGCGGCGAGTCTAGAATCAGTGGCTCTGATCTAGCGGCGAGTCTAGAGTCAGTGGCTCTGATCTAGCGGCGAGTCTAGAGTCAGTGGCTCTGATCTAGCGGCGAGTCTAGAGTCAGTGGAGTGTTCAACCGAGCGTCACTCTCAAGATCTACCTAGAACAAAGTAGAGAACATAGAGTAACAAAACGACATTATAAACACCATCATCATAATTAACATCATTATAATTATCATAATCAACTCATACATTTATTATTAATAGACCAGAGTGACAAATATTTTCATGTGTATCATACATATTCACTGTATTGGGTTTTCCCCTCATGTAATGCATGCGAAGTTTCAATTGAACAAAAATTAAGCTTAACACTCGTCAGGGATAGTGACTTCACTATCCCAATACAAATATCTTCACAAATATGAGGAAAAAATGGAAGTTAAATTAAATGAAGTGCAGTGACTGCAGTCTGAGGGCGATATCACTCAGAGAAAAGTGTGATAATTTGTCCGAATAGTGATGAACTTTTTTGCATACTGACCAGGTTTGACCTGCCGGCTGAAAGACATAGCCTATCAGTCCTAAAAGAAGCTTCACTACTTGGACAATATTACACATATATTTTTATGCGGGATATACGAGAGCACGCAGTCTTTTCGATGCACTTCAGCCATCGCATGAACTGCTTCAGGTTAAAACATTAAAATAAAATTGACAATAAAAACAATAAAATAAATATTGACGATAGGCCCAGAAGCTCAAAGATGAAATATGTACAGGGGTTGGACAAAATAAGGGAAACACCCGACATTTTGACATCGTAATTTTTGAACATGTTATTAACAATGAAAACGTGACTTATTTTTATTGTTTAGTGTTGCTGCTAATTGATATTTTATTCTTGCACAAATAGTTTTAGTAAATTTTTGGGTCTATAACCTATAAAATGGCAAAACTTTCAGACTTTCAAAGAGGCCAAATTGTTGGTGCCCGTATGGCAGGTGCTAGTGTGACAGAAACTTCCCGAATGCTTGACGTTTCTAGAGGTACTGTCTCAAAAGTAATGACTGCTTTTGAAAGAAAAGGAAAACGTCCTCAGCAAAGTACAAGTCTGGGCGAAATTCGAAGTTGTCTGAGAGAGACCGTCGGTACCTAAATCGAATTGTGAGGGACAATCGAAAGACCACGGCTGTCACAACTACTGCAGACCTCATTGGACACCTACAGAACCCAGTCTCCATAAAGACTGTCCGCCGAGGGCTGCACAGATCTGGATTTTATGGAAGAGCTGCAATTAGAAAACCTCTTGTTTCAAATACAAATGCTTCAAAGCATTTAGAGTGGTGTAAAAACCTCCAGAATTGGTCCCTTGAGCAGTGAAAAAATGTGATTTCCTTTGACGAATCATCGTTTACCTTATTTTCAACCTCTGGCCGAGTTTACGTTCGGAGACAGCCAAAAGAGTATTTTAATTCCGACTGCCTCCTCCCAACCGTAAAACAAGGCGGGGGATCTGTGATGATCTAGGGTGTTATTTCTTGGAAATCTGGCGGACCAAAGATTTCTCTTCATGGAAGAATCAACAGCCGTGACTATTTAGGAATTTTGGAGGACCAAGTTCATCCAATGGTTCAAGAACTGTTTCCGAAGGGGAACGCCATCTTTCAAGATGATAATGCCCCGATCCATACAGCTGGAAATGTTAAAAAATGGAACGAAGAATATTCTAATGAAGTTTAGCATCTCATTTGGCTACCACAATCATCAGACATGAATATTATCGAGCATTTGTCATCGATTTTACAGATGCAAGTCAGTAGTCGATTCTCGCCGCATCGTCTTTAAAAGAGCTGTAAGGAATTTTAACTGAGGAATGGGTTAAAATTCCTTTGGAAACAATTTACAATTTGATTCAAATTCACAATTCATTTGAATTAATACCTCGGAGAATTGAGGTTGTAATTGCCGCAAAAGGTGGACCTACACTAAACTAAAATACATTTTGTGGATTTGTCGGTTGTTTCCCTTATTTTATCTAACTTCTGTACATTGTTCAGAGAAGCACAAAACATACAATATGTACACACACTAAGCGAAAGGTTCCGTGGGACAGTTAAATGCTGAATGATTACCTATACAAAAATATCAATGAAAGAGAAGATTTCTTAGAACAATTATGTTTGGAACATAACAATTTCGATGAATACGAACAATACCTGCACGTGGAAGTTGGTAGAAACAGGGAGGAAAGGTGATAAATACATGCAAGCAGATGAAAACAGGAAACGGAAAAAACGGAAAACGGAGAAGAAAAAATCACAAAGAAAACTCGACATTAAAAGAAGCTCTTCACAAGCAAAAATTTATGCTAGAATAAAAAATGTACGGCCTATACTGAGGCCCAGTCAAAACAAAGGGAATTGCGAGGGAAATACACGAGAAAATACAACAAGAAAATTGTAATGCAAATTACGATGATTAGGATGAGGTACATTAATATAATATACTTAAAATCGGGACTGAAGAAACATATTGTAGTTCCAATGGCAAGGTGACTGAGATCTTACATCTACACGCAGCACGCAGCACGCTGCTAGATACACGCAGCACGCAGTACGCTGCTAGATGTCTACACGCAGCACGCTGCTAGATGCCTACACGCAGCACGCAGCTAGATGTCTACACGCAGCACGCAGCTAGATGTCTACACGCAGCAGGCTGCTAGATGTCTACACGCAGCACGCAGCTAGATGTCTACACGCAGCACGCTGCACGCTGCTAGATGTCTACACGCAGCACACAGCACGCTGCTAGATTTCTCACGCAGCAGGCTGCTAGATGTCTACACGCAGCAGGCTGCTAGATGTCTACACGCAGCACGCTGCTAGATGTCTACACGCAGCACGCTGCTAGATGTCTACACGCAGCACGCCGCTAGATGTCTACACGCAGCACGCTGCTAGATGTCTACACGCAGCACGCTGCTAGATGTCTACACGCAGCACGCTGCACGCTGCTAGATGTCTACACGCAGCACACAGCACGCTGCTAGATTTCTACACGCAGCTAGATGTCTACACGCAGCACGCAGCTAGATGTCTACACGCAGCACGCTGCTAGATGTCTACACGCAGCACGCTGCTAGATGTCTACACGCAGCACGCAACAATATTTCACGCACGGCGCTATTTTTTCGCGTTTCATCTCATTTTCTAACTATACAAGAAAAATATTCGCAATACACCACACACGATCCAGCTGTATAAACAAAACATTGGCTCTAATACTTGTGTGAAATTTACATCTGGTAAAATAAAAGATTTTACCTTCACAGCTACTCCAAGAACTAACTATTTCTGGTATGAAAATATTTTTGAATATTATCTTTCTAGCTCACTAATTTTATTCTAGCTACTTTAGAGGCCAGTCACAGCGTCAGTTTTGAAACAAAGTTTAATTATAATGTTCAAAAAAACTTAAGAAAGAGGAATGCTTCGAGTAATGTACCTGAGCAATTTCTGTGCGTTCGAGAAATAAAATATTTTGTAAAATGTTAGATAAAATGGAAAATTGAAATAACATCATCGCTGATAAAAATTGTCGGGTTTACATTGAGTGTACATTAGAGATAATAGAGATCGCGGTATTTTGTCAGCCGGCAAAACTTGTGAAGTTGAAATATATCAAAAAATAAGATAAACAGCGACATGATATTTCTCATTTCTAAATCTGAATCTACACCATAGGTCAATTTTATAACCCGCTTCTCGAGTCCAAAACAGAGAATTCGTTAAAATTCAGATAAAATTTAATTCAGAAGCCTGTTCATCATTTATATAGCAAAGTATAGCTGAATAATATAGCACTCTAGTGCTAGTAACAATACTGGTATTAGCACCAGCAACGTTAGTTTAGTAACATTTATGCCCTCAGTCTTTAAATCAACTTGAAATATTCGTTCCATCCGCTCAGCTAATCGTGATCCCGAGATTTGTTCAAGTCTTAGTAACAAACTACATACATTGGTATGACTTTATCCACCTCTGCAGTGGACTAAATTCTAGAAATTTCTTTCGATCCATCTTGGTAATGGAGTAAAACCTGGAGACTTCACTCTACAAGTAGACGGGCCGGTCTATTGGCCGTTTCACTCTGTAGAGGTCTGCTACATGGGGTAGACGGGCCGGTCTATTGGACGTTTCACTCTGCAGAGGTCTGCTCCATGGGGTAGACGGGCCGGTCCATGTAGGTCCGGAGCAGCAAGGAGCTCTCGACCCAGAGGTCCGCCTTCTCCAGCATGTGCTGCCAAATACGGCGCTCGAAACCCGTCGCGTCCATCCACTCCGCGGGCCGTCCGAACGACAAGCCTGCGGACACGGGCACGGTAAATGGTACGTTAGACGGTACGTTAGTAGGTAAGGTAAATGGTACATGTTACATTAGACGGTACGTTAGGAGGTACCGGTACGTTAGTAGGTACGGTAAATAGTGCGGTAAGTTGTACGGCGAGTGGTACGTTTGGAGGCACGGTAAGGAGTAGGAGGAACGCTGTGATGTATGGCAAGGGGTATGAAAGTAGGCAGTGAAAATGTTAAAATCAGTTAAAATTAAGAAGTACCAATTTTAACAAAATCACGTTTCCAGGAAACGCGGACAAGGTTTCCAAGCGAACTGACCAAGTCCCAGGTTAACCCGCGTAAGGTTTCCTAGCGAACTGACCAAGTCCCAGGTTAACCCTCGTAAGGTTTCCAAGCGAACTGACCAAGTCCCAGCTTAACCCACGAAAAGTTTCCTAGCGAACTGACCAAGTCCCAGGTTAACCCGCGTAAGGTTATCAAGCGAATTGACCAAGTCCCAGGTTAACCCGCGTAAGGTTATCAAGCGAATTGACCAAGTCCCAGGTTAACCCGCGTAAGGTTTCCAAGCGAACTGACCAAATCCCAGCTTAACCCAAGAAAGGTTTCCAAGCGAACTGACCAAGTCCCAGGTTAACCCACGAAAGGTTTCCTAGCGAACTGACCAAGTCCCAGGTTAACCCACGAAATGCTTCCAAGCGAACTGACCAAGTCCCAGGTTAACCCACGAAAGGTTTCCAAGCGAACTGACCAAGTCCCAGGTTAATCCACGTAAGGTTTCCTAGCGAACTGACCAAGTCCCAGGTTAACCCACGAAAGGTTTCCAAGCGAACTGACCAAGTCCCAGGTTAACCCACGTAAGGTTATCAAGTAAACTGACCAAGTCCCAGGTTAACCCGCGTAAGGTTATCAAGTGAACTGACCAAGTCCCAGGTTAACCCGCGTAAGGTTTCCTAGCGAACTGACCAAGTCCCAGGTTAACCCGCGTAAGGTTTCCTAGCGAACTGACCAAGTCCCAGGTTAACCCGCGTAAGGTCTGTCTCTTATACACATCTAGATGTGTATAAGAGACAGGGTTAACCCACGTAAGGTTTCCTAGCGAACTGACCAAGTCCCAGGTTAACCCGCGTAAGGTTTCCTAGCGAACTGACCAAGTCCCAGGTTAACCCGCGTAAGGTTTCCTAGCGAACTGACCAAGTCCAAGCTTAACCCGCGTAAGGTTTCCAAGCGAACTGACCAAGTCCCAGGTTAAGGCGACATCCTCCGAGGAACTGGGACGGTCCCAGCCTGTCGTGGTCCCAGATGGCGAGTTCTAGGGACCGCTCGATGAGGTCCTGCAGACTGACGTCATCAAAGTGCATGGTGTGGTGCCAGCTCGGGTTGAGGGTCCGGCGACACACTGCGGTCTTCTGCTTGCTGCTGCGGCCCTTCTCCGGCATCAGCGTTCTGGGGCGTTAGCATCACTTTAGCATCGCAATTTAAATTATCATAATCGCTTAAACATCATCATTATCATTTAAACATCATCATTGTCATTTAAACAACATCATCATCATTAAAACTTCCATCAGTGAAGGACCTTCTCCGGCATCAGCGTTCTGGGGGCGTTAGGCATCACTTTAACATCGATATTTAAACTGACATCATCGTTTAAACATCATCATTGTCATTTAAACATCATCATCATCATTTAAACTTCCATCATTGAAGGACCTTCTCCGACATCAGTGTTCTGGGGGCGTTAGGTATCATTTTAACATCGATATTTAAAGTAACATCATCGTTTAAACTTCCATCATTAAAAACAAACAATCATTTAAAACTTCCGTCATCAAACAAACATAGTCATTTAAAGATATACATCTTCATACAAAAGATCCTCATTTCAAGAAACATTAATGTCAAGTTTTTCGAAATTTGATGGTAGTAATATCAGTTAGATACATCCACAGCTTACAGTGGGGTACGTACGGTGTATTTCCATTAGTACCTATACGTGAGGCGCTATTTAATTAGGATACACGAGGCTTAATTTCATTAGGATACGTGAGAGGTAATTTAAGTAGGATACGTGAGGCTAAATTTAATTAGGATATCTGATGCTTAATTTAATTAGGATACGTGAGACGCAATTTCATTAGGATACGCGAGGTGTATTTTCATTAGGATACGTAAGGGTTAATTTCATTAGGATACGTAAGGCGTAAGTTCATTGGGATACGTGAGGCTAAATTTAATTAGGATATCTGAGGCTTAATTTAATTAGGATACGTGAGGCTTAATTTAATTAGGATACGCGAGGCTTAATTTAATTAGGATACATGAGGGGTAATTTCATAAGGATACGTGAGGCTTAATTTAATTAGGATACATGAGGGGTAATTTCATAAGGATACGTGAGACGTAATTTCGTTAGGATATGCCAGGGTTAATTTCATTAGGATATACAAGGCGTAATTTCTACAAAATACAAACGACGAAACTCCAGTACAATACGTGCGGCGTAGGTTAAGTAAGATACGTACGCTTTACAGACAGGGTCGGCGGTGCCGTTAGGCTTGTTGCTCTGTAGGTTCTTGGCCTCTTTGATGAGGACATAGAGGCCTCCCTTGCTGCGCCTACCGCGTCTAGACCCGCCTAGGCCTACCGAGGACAGGCTCGTGCTGGACCCAGAGAGGTCAGGGGGTACGAACTTCAGGGCCACGATCACCTCCCCCCTTGACCCCCCTGTGATGGGGGGCAGCTCATCCACAGACTCAGACTGAAATGAATACGATGAATTGAATATTAATATGAATATTAATATTGAATATTATTATTGAATATTGTTAGTGAATATTGTTAGCGAATTTTAATTATTGAGTATTATTATAGAATATTATTATTGACTATTTTATAGAATATTACTTTTTAATTTTATTATTGACTATTATTATTGTATATTATTATTTTTCGTAAATTATTAATCTACGATGCTCGTGAATATATTTACATGAATAAACTAGAGTTCAAATCTACTGGATGTCCTGCAAGCGAAATTATAAATAATAAAATTCAATGTAAATGACCTAAAACAAAAGAGGGAAATAACAAGGGTAACGCTAAGGGAAATGGCGAATAAAGAAGCGAGAGAAGTTCGAAACCTCAGATCCCTATCATATTTCATGATAGCGTCAATTTATCTAACACTTAAACAAATAATTATGTTAATAAAGTTTTCACATTAGGATCAATTCGTAGTAATGTTTATTCATCAAGTTAAAAGTTTAGTAACGAAAATCCAGCGCCTCTCACAGCAGTGCAAAATATCATCACTTTTCACCAGCCACTCAACCTTTCTTCCCGGGATTGCCAATCACCCTCTCCAGCAGGGAGTGCCAGCTGTGCCACTCACCCTCTTCTGCAATGAGTACCTCGCGCCCCCTCCATCAGGAAGTGCCACTCACCCTCTCCTGCAATGAGTGCCACCGAGGGGCACCATCATCAAGTGCCACCTCAGTCATGGGCAGCAGCACCTCCCCTAGGAAGTCGTTGCGGCCGAACATGTCGGAGTGCCACACGGAGAGCCACAGCGTGCGCGATGCCATGCCACTCAGTGCCACAGGAAACTGTTGAATAGTTTAAATAGATATTATATAAAATAATAAATTCTACAACAAAAACTATGACTGCTGCATAGTACACGAGAGAATATATTCAGCGTGGCATGGAAAATAGTTCTCTGTTGAACAGATGCAAGAATAAACGTTCAACAAATATGGAAAGTGCAAGGTGATTCAGAGAAATTTCCTGTTTTATATTTCGCGCCAAACAGCCTGATGTTGCATGAAAAGGGCGGAGAGCATTTATATGAAAAAAAGGTCATGAAGTTTTGAGTCCCGCTTAGTTGGTTGCTACTATGCATTGGACAAGTGAGCAGCGTGCGTTTGCTGTCGAGGCGTACATTTCTAATCCATTCTCACTACTTAACGAGCATTCCGTACTTGGTTCCGTATTCATCCTTCAGGAGCCATACTTTCAAAACTCGCTAAGTGAACGTAAGTACTTACGCTCTATTTTCTTGTCTATGATTGGTGTATTTTGCTTGAAAGGCCGTCAATGATTGGCTGATGAACTTACGATCTCTTAATTTTTTTTTTTGAAAGTAAAGGCCCAGGTCGGTTTCCTGATCGGACACGCAAATGACTGACGCTTTATTTTGCCAAACCTTGCTGAAATGAATGTCCGGGATGTCTGGTCCAACAGGTTGGAGCCACGGCCCACACAGCGCGATGTTCAATGGATCTTCTGAGACAACATTTTGCCCCATCTTCTTGAGAGGTGACCTCTTTTGGCCACCCCGATCCCCCAATTTAGCTCCGTGTGATTTTTTATGGGGTTATCTTAAATGAATTGTTAACAATGACTGTCCAAGGACCCTATCATATTTGAAAAACAACACACGCCAAGCCATCGCCAACAAATACACGTCAATATGCTTCGGCGAGTTGAACACACAATGCTATTCCTACGTCAGTGTCCCGTCACTGCATCCATCCTTTGATTCACAATGCTATTCCTACGAAACTGTCACGTCTCTGCAACCATCCTTTGATGCACAATGCTATTCCTACGAAAATGTCTCGTCTCACAATGCTATTCCTACGACAAGGTCCCGTCTCTGCATCCATCCTTTGATTGCCATGGACCGTTTACGGCCACGGACCGTTGACGGCCACGGACCGTTTACAGCTACGGACCGTTTACGGCCACGGACCGTTTACGGCCACGGACCGTTTACAGCTACGGACCGTTTACGGCTACTGACCGTTTACGGCCACTGACCGTTTACGGC
This sequence comes from Hyalella azteca, assembly GCF_000764305.2. Classification (NCBI taxonomy): domain Eukaryota; kingdom Metazoa; phylum Arthropoda; class Malacostraca; order Amphipoda; family Hyalellidae; genus Hyalella; species Hyalella azteca. The sequence continues at coordinate 32,496 of NW_025938153.1, read as the reverse complement.
CACGGACCGTTTACGGCCACGGACCGTTTACGGCCACGGACCGTTTACAGCTACGGACCGTTTACGGCTACGGACCATTTACGGTGCGTTAGTGAACCATTCATTCAGAGAAATGAGGGGATCATTGTCCAAATTGCGATGCATGGTTGCTTATGTGAGGGTCATCCTGACAAAATGTGTTCCGGCAAAGGGCCGTACGTGATGCGGGTAAAATAGTGTGTCTCTATTTGGAAAATTTGTCACATTCATTTTTCTAAGTGTTGCTCAATCAAGAATGGCTTACCTTAAGGACCTCATCGAAGGTGGGGTTCAAGAGGGGTTCACATTAAGGACCTCATCGAAAGAGGGGTTCAAGGGGGTTCACTTTAAAGACCTCATCAAAGGTGGGGTTCAAGAGGGGTTCACATTAAGGACCTCATCGAAGGTGGGGTTCAAGAGGGTCTCACCTTAAGGACCTCATCGAAGGAGGGGTTCAAGGGGGTTCATTTTAAGGACCTCATCGAAGGTGGGGTTCAAGAGGGTCTCACCTTAAGGACCTCATCGAAGGTGGGGTTCAAGAGGGCTCACCTTAAGGGCCTCATCAAAGGTGGGGTTCAAGAGGGCTTACCTTAAGGACCTCATCGAAGGTCGGGTTCAATAGGGCTTACCTTAAGGACCTCATCGAAGGTGGGGTTCAAGAGGGCTTACCTTAAGGACCTCATCGAAGGTGGGGTTCAAGAGGGCTCACCTTAAGGACCTCATCAAAGGTGGGGTTCAAGAGGGCTTACCTTAAGGACTTCATCGAAGGTGGGGTTCAAGAGGGTCTCACCTTAAGGACCTCATCGAAGGTGGGGTTCAAGAGGGTCTCACCTTAAGGACCTCATCGAAAGTGGGGTTCAAGAGGGTCTTACCTTAAGGACCTCGTCAAAGGTGGGGTTCAAGAGGGTCTTACCTTAAGGACCTCATCGAAGGTGGGGTTCAAGGTGTGTTTCTTAACCTTAGTCTTGCGTTTTCCCGCCTTGGTTTTGTCTGGCAGCAGGTAAACCTTGACGTATCTGCCCACAAAATATGCAAATCAATAACAATTTGCATTATTATTTAATTATTATTATTTATTCCAGCTTTAAAAGGTAAGCACATCGAACACTACAATCATCACTTGAAACGAATATTGTTCAATTCAAATTTTGTTATTAATTACCTATTTTATATAATTACTAACTAGCATACAAAATATAATTGAATACGTGTTTTTAAACATTTGATTGTTTGTTTTTAGTCTAGTACAGCGAATACACGGAAATTTTACAGCGAAATACATCATGTCGAAACGTTACTGGGATCAGAATTTTCGCAGTAGTTGCATCGTTCGGTATTTTGAAGCTAGATATGGGGAGTCATAATTCATTACTACTAATAATTCATTATTCTATTGACAAATCGGTAGATTTTACTAACATAAAACGATTGAAATTAATATTTGAACCAAAACGCTAAAAGGGAACGGATTCGAACGGATTTTTCTCTAATTAACTTCATTCTAGTTTGAAAATATTAAGATAAATTTAGGAAAATTCCCTAATGAGGTTATAAAATTTGAGAAGTTATTCATTTTGTTTATTCGTTTACTTCAATTCGCTAACCAGCGTTAAACTAAGACGGTGTCAACATCACACCTCCTTATCATCACAGCGCGTAATCAGCGACCGGAGATGCAAGCTGGCGCGACAGCTCTCAGGCTAGCCTAATTAGGCCTTAAAGCTAGCCCTGAGGCTAGCCTAATTAGCCCCTAACGCTGGCCCTGAGGCTAGCCTGATCAGCCCTAAAGATAGCCCTGAGGCTAGCCTGATTAACCTTAAAGCTAGCCCTGAGGCTAGCCTTATTAGCCCTGAGGCTAGCTCAATTAGCCCTAAAGCTGGCCCTGAGGCTAGCCTAATTAGCCCTTAAAGCTGGCCCGGAGGCTAGCCTAATCAGCCCTAAAGCTGGCCCTGAGGCTAGCCTAATTAGCCCTAAAACTACCCCTGAGGCTAGCCTAATTAGCCCTAAAACTACCCCTGAGGCTAGCCTAATTAGCCCTAAAGCTGGCTCTGAGGCTAGCCTAATTAGGCCTAAAGCTAGCCCTGAGGCTAGCCTAATTAGGCCTAAAGCTGGCCCTGAGGCTAGCCTAATCAGCCCTAAAACTAGCCCCAAGGCTAGCCTGATTAGCCCAAAAGCTAGTATTAAGGCTAGCCTAATCAGCCCTATACAGCTGGCCCTGAGGCTAGCCTGATTAGTCATAAATCTAGCCCTGAGGCTAGCCTGATTAGCCGTAAATCTAGCCCTGAGGCTGGCCTAATTAGCCCTAAAGTTAGCCCTGAGGTTTGAATTTAGTGCTGAGGCTAGCCTAACTATCTCTGCACCTACACCTGAGGCTAGCCTAATTAGAGCAGCAGATAAATGCCAATTACTATTTATCTTTGTCTCGCTATTTACTCTTTCCTATGAGCACACCACGCAAAACCTTCGCTTGCAGGATTGCTGTATATTCACACAAAATATGCTTCACAAAAGAATCCTATCATCCGAGTCCTAATTTAAAAAATATAACACAGTACTCACTGCAGTGAGTGACAGAGAGCGCATTTTCTCGTCGACGAAAACGTGGTCACGGACGGACGGACGGACGGACGGACATGGCGAGCACAATAGTGCATTTTTTCCATAAATGAGAAAATGCGCTAAAAAGGACAAATTTGCACAAGTAATAATTTTCACAAGTACCACTGCGCATTTAAATTTAGTAGAATATTTATAGCAAAAAACTGTCCTACGAAAAAATCCCACATCTATTCTAAAAATTCAGCTCAAAGATCTCACGGACCCGATCGATAATATCAGAGCAAACACACATAAAATTTCAAAAACATTTTCGAAAACATCACAACCGATATCAACCAAATACCCTACACCCATAACAATATTCCAGCTTATATAATTAGTTTACTTACACCACCAGTTTAATAATAATTAACAATCAAAGAAATCACAAATTTACAATAGAATCTCATTAGACTGGTTAGAGATTCCATTGTAAATTTCATTAGAGTTTCCTTTGCGTTTCCATCTCATTAGCGTTTTCTTTGCGTTTAAATGTGTAATACTTCAGTTCACAGAACAGACCGCTAACATCACAATAAATATAAAAATGATACCCACATCCCGAACGATATTATAGCTTATATCACAAGTCTGTTTTATCTCCCGCTTACCAGGAATTTAAATGCAAATTTTCAATGAAAACATGGCAAACTTCATTTGCGGTCATTTTACTTAATATTTTTTTTTCAGTTCAGTCAACTCGCGCAGTAATAATATTTCTCAAATATAACATCACTAATATTTAATCTCAAATATCTGAAGCGTTAAACCGATAATACGAGTATCACAATAAATCTTAGCAAAATACAACTAAAAATATCCCAGCTGAGATAACTCACGGGCCAGATTCCGTACAATATTTTTATGACTCACGGGCCAGATTCCGTACAATATTTTTATGACTCACGGGCCAGATTCTGAACAATATTTTAATGACTCACGGGCCAGATTCCTCAGATTCCGTACAATATTTTAATGACTCACGGGCCAGATTCCGTAAAATATTTCAATGACTTACGGGTCAGATTCCGTACAATATTTTAATGACTCTTGGGCCAGATTCCGTACAAATAATAACTACAAAATAACAAAAAGATGTACAAAAGTAATAACAAAATAACTCACTACAAAAGACGTACAAAAATAATAACAAAATAACTCATTTGTCAGATTCAGTACAAATAATAATTACAAAACAACTAAAGGATATACAAAAAAATAACAAAATACTTCACTTGTCAGATTCACTACAAATAATAATTACAAAATAACCAAAAAGATGTACAATTACAATAACAAAAAGACTCACGGATCGGACCGCCCCCTCTTGCCATCCACAGCAGCGATGTCGCGGCACTGTAGGACGTGGCACTGCAGTGCCGCCTCCTTGTAGTTGTAGTCCAGTGCCAGCAGCACTTGGCCCTTCACGGCCACCGTCGTGTAGCCTCCGCCGCTGCCTGAGCATACGGACGGCAGACTTTCACTGCGACTCTGTAAAGAAATATTAATAAATTACATATTTTTATAGAGAAATTGTTATAATAAATACATTATTATTGTAAAGAAATAGTCCAGTGCCAGCAGCACTTGGCCCTTCACGGCCACCGTCGTGTAGCCTGCCCCGCTGCCTGAGCAAACGGATGGTAGACTTTCACTGCGACTCTGTAAAGAAATGGTAATAAATTAGTTGATTTTATAGAGAAATTGGTATAATAAATAAATTATTATTGTAAAGAAATAGTCCAGTGCCAGCAGCACTTGGCCCTTCACGGCCACTGTCGTGTAGCCTCCGCCGCTGCCTGAGCAAACCGACGGCAGGCTTTCACTGCGACTCTGTAAAGAAATATTAATAAATTACTTATTTTTATAGAAAAATTGTTATAATAAATACTTTGCTTTTACAGAGAAATTAAGTTAATTATTATTGTAGAGAAATGAAGTTAACGATTTAACTTCATCGTAAGAGGTAGACATTAATGAGATAGCGCATCGTTCCACTCCGGCTCTGTAATGAAATATCAATAAATTACTTATTTTTATAGAGAAATTGTTATAATAAATACATTGTAATAACGGAAGAAGGAAAAGTTAATCAATTTAATTTAACATAAGAGATTGACATTGTTGAGACAGCGCATCGCTTCACTGCGGCTCTGCAACGAAGTGTTAATAAATTTATAATTGCTATAGTGAAATGTGTAAGTTAGATGTTACGATTTCATTTGATATTAAAAACATACATTTTTGACACACGAACATTCAAATTAATTCTTGTTATAGAGCAATTATTAGGACATAGTGTAATAGACCTCATCCTGAATGGTAACTCATTTATCATTTGAATCATTCAACATTTATGATAACAGCTTCATTTTTGATACAATGAAAAATTTTACTCCAGCTCTGCAGAGTAATGGTGATCCATTAATTATTGTTATAGAGAAATTCTTAGGATAAAAAATTAATAACTTATAACTAACTAAACCATTTAAGATTCATCTTAAAAGAACCATTGTTCACTCATCGATTTGCTTCAGTTTTGCAAGAATAAACATTCATTAAAATTAGGATTGAAGGGAACAATCTGTCGTACACATTTGATTGCACTTTATCATTATTGATAACAATAACGGCAAAATTATTCATTTTACCCACATATTTAACAACTATCATAAAACGAATCATTTTACACTCCGTTATAACAATGACGTGGACACTTAACAAAAATGGACGGTCTATAATAATGACCCAGATACATGGTCTATATTTACTTCACATTCATATGAATGGATGAAACTGTTCCATAACTTCCTTTCTACTATCATTAACCTTCATAGTTTATTCATATTCCATTCATACTGTTACAGCTTCGTTGCAATAAAGTTTGAATGCTTCGGATAATAAATACGCTATACGCGCATTTCATTTTGCTGTCGCTCTGTTCGTAAGTTATCTTGTAACAGAAAAAAAAGTTGAGAATTTGTCCAGATAGCAATGAACTTTTTGTTCATGTGTGAGTCATCCTGACCTAGTTTGGTACGATAAATGGGTATATGCTACGCCTGCTCCCTGCTTGTGTTGTGTATAAGAAGTGTCACTATTCGGACAAAACAATTCATTCATTTTTCGGAGTGATCACACCGCTCACTTTACGCCTCCTTTTAAATCTTCAATAATTTGTTAACTTGGACGAATATTAATTCCATTTATTAACTCAATACGATATGCCATAAATTTTATAATAAGTTATATTCATAAAGCCGAGAATGATATTCAAAGGCAATGGTGAATATAACAGTGATCGAATACCGGTAATTGTGAGAGTCAGATTACCACGTCAATGTGATGGTAACGATTAACCACAACTTATACAGAATCCCAAACGAGTAACTCGAAGTAACTCGAAGAAACAGTTCGGGAATTTTCAAGTAACGCGCGTCTCCAAAACGACTCAAACTTTGGATAGATGTTTCTCGTTTAAGTTAGTTTAATTAAAAGTTATTAATTTAAAATTTAAATAATTTTAAACATAAGGCTGCGCATCTCTGACACTGAATACACTGCCTTAGGTATTAATAATTTGAATTTAGTCTTTTAATTCCAATAATGTGAATTTTGTCGTAAAACAGAATTTTTTGTTGTAAAACAGAAGCTCGCGCATCTCTGATACTGAATAGATCAATGTAAACAGAAGCTCGCGCATCTCTGATACTGAATAGATCAATGTAAACAGAATCCAGCGCATCTCTGACACTGAATAGATCAATGTAAACAGAAGCTCGCGCATCTCTGACACTGAATAGATCAATGTAAACAGAAGCTCGCACATCTCTGACACTGAATAGATCAATGTAAACAGAAGCTCGCGCATCTCTGACACTGAATAGATCAATGTAAACAGAAGCCTGCGTATCTCTGATACTAAATAGATTATGTAAACAGAAGCTTGCGCATCTCTGACACTGAATAGATCAATGTAAACAGAAGCTTGCGCATCTCTGACACTGAATAGATCAATGTAAACAGATGCTCGCGCATGGAGTAAATCTCAATGATTTAGTTAAGCTCAGTGTAGCAACTTCCTAAACTAATACACGATCAACATCCACCCCTAAATTCTGATAAATAATTTTTATTATATTAATACGTTATTATTCCTAATTTGCTAAGTCATCCTCATTTTGATTGATAATCTAATGATGAAATTCCGATTCGACTTCTTAATTAAGTAATTGTCGCAGCATCAGGGTGATGTTTCAAACTTCGTGGGCTCACGATAATGACGCTACCAGCATTTCCTTTAATAAATGACATTAAAGAAGGCTTATTAAATTTAAAATTCCGTTACACGGGGCCATAATCCATTTAATACACATAGTAACCCATGAGGACGGAGCGGACGATTACTCGTTTCTGATTGGTTGGTTTAGCTTGAAAAGTCGTCAGTAACCAAGCCGTCACTTAATTAGGCCGCTACGTGCACATAGGCCGCTACGTGCACATAGGCCATTACGTGTACGTGGGCAGCTACGTGCACATAGGCCGCTACGAGTACTTAGGCCGCTACTTCTACTTTGACCGCAACGTGTACTTAGGCCGCTACGTGTATTTAGGCCACTACGTGTACTTAGGTCGCTACGTGTACTTAGGCCGCTCCATGCACATAGGCCGCTACGCGTACTTAGGCCGCTACGTGCACATAGGCCGCTACGTGTACATAGGCCGCTACTTCTACTTTGACCGCTACATGTACTTAGGCCGCTACGTGTGCTTAGGCCGCTTTGTGTACTTAGGCCACTACGTGCACTTAGGCCGCTACATGAACTCAGGCCGCTACGAGTACTCAGGCCGCTACGTGTACTCGGCCGCTACATGTTCTCAGGCCGCAACTTATACTTAACCTCTTCGTGTACTTAGTCCGCTACTTCTACTTTGACCGCTACATGTTCTTAGGCCGCTACGTTTACCTAGGTCGCTACATGTACTTTAACCGCTACTTGTACTTTGACCGCTGCTTGTACTTTGACCGCTACGTGTACCTAGGCCGCTACGTGTACCTATGCCGCTACGTGTACTTAGGCCCCTACGTGTACTTAGGACGCTCTCTGATACTGAATAGATCAATATAAACATTGACAGCTACGTGTACCTAGGCCGCTACGTGTACCTAGGTTGCTACGTGTACTTATGTCGCTACGTGTTCCTAGGCCGCTACGTGTATTTAAAAAAATTCATATAATACGGCCCCNCAGAGGGAGGGTACAACAGGGAACAGAGAGAGGGTACAACAGGGAACAGAGGGAGGGTACAACAGGGAACAGAGGGAGGGTACAACAGGGAACAGAGAGAGGGTAAAACAGGGAACAGAGAGAGGGTACAACAGGGAACAGAGAGAGGGTACAACAGGAACAGAGGGAGGGTACAACAGGGAACAGAGAGAGGGTACAACAGGGAACAGAAGGAGGGTACAACAGGGAACAGAGAGAGGGTAAAATAAAGTAATCCCTGCTGGGATCAAAGGATCTCAGCCTCGAGCTGCAGTGCCCTTGAGCGCCCAAACTTTCGTTGGTAACAAGAAAAATAAGAAGCAAATTAGAATGAAATTCGTACTGTGCAAAACTAGAGTGGAATATTCTGGGGCCGATGTACCGACGGTATATCATGTACGGCTGCGGACGTATCCTGATAGTAGTACATTAAATGTTATTTAAAAAATAATGTTCACTAGTTTTGGTCTGGTCTTTTATTTAAATAATTCTGGAGGAATAAAATTTTATAAAATTTTTTGAACGGTCTGAACTTTTGATACCCGACGTGGGCCATCGAAAGTAGCTAAAGTTATATTTAGGTTCTGTGACTGAAAGTAATCGAAATTTGTAGATCATGTAAAATTTTCAGAAACAATTAAAATGTAAATACTTCGATCCAAAAAATTAGACAGAATCCGTCGGAGCGCAGAAGAGAACGTACACAAAATTTGTTGAAAAATTTGCACTTCAGCGCGGGTTTTTAAGAAAATGTATCATAATCTATAGGTAAGTTATGTTATTTATCATAATAAATTCATCATTAAGTAACATACCGTAAACTGGGGTAACTTAGACTCCCGGGGTAACTTAGACCACTTTTCGTTTTTTTAACAAAAACCCCCAAAACTCAAAAACTATTAGACATAGAAAAATTCTGTCAATGGGCATTAAAGGCCTAATATTGAGGCTACGTAACACAATAGAAAAATTTTAAAAGTTTGCATATCTAATAGGTTAAAAAGTTAAAAATGTGACCCACAAAGAAGAGCTATTATTTAAAGCCTGTCGGAGTACCCCCTCCAATTTTTTCATTTTTTTTGGCAAAATAACTCCAGGTTTTGATGCATTGTAGTACAACTCTTCTAGTTACATATGCAACAAACAAATTTTAGGAAAGTCTCATAGTTTGCAAATGGGGGGCGCCACCCCCCAATGGGGGAACTTAGACCACCTGGGGGGCGGGACCCCCCATTTGCAAACTATGAAACTTTCCTCAAATTTGTCATTTGCATATGTAACTAGAAGAGTTCTACTACAATGCTCCAAAACCCGGAGTTATTTGGAGTTATTTTACCAAAAAATATAATTGATTTTACCACACAGTCTAAGATACCCCCAGAGCTGGGGTAAAAAAGACCATCGATTTTTTTTAAATTACATCAAAACTATGAGAGGCAGGAGCCAGCAAGTTATGGTGAGTGAAGCTAGAGTATAGACCTGTATTTTACATGTTTCAATTTAAGTTTAATTTATCTAGTAAAAAAATGGCATCATTTAAAAAAAAGTGGTCTAAGTTACCCCAGTTTACGGTATCGCAGATAAATAAAATATCCTATAACCATACACGTAATTCCATAAATATATCGTTTACTCAAGACTAGTAAAGCTTGGTTCAACTGCAACATCGTTTGCAACATATTGAAATGGCAAAGGGTTTCGGAAAAATGTCGAATGCCACAATTAAAACAGAAATTTTGAAATAAAAATTGATTTTTACAAGCAATCTAGCTCATTTTTAAGATTTGTTCATGTTTCCAGGCGAGAATCTTGCGCGACTGTTGATTTGTTGAAGAAATATGCTCATCAGCTCAGGTGTCGAAATTCTAAACATGGAAAAGAAGTTTGAAAAATTGCTGAATTTTACGTTCTACCGTTATTTTCCATTGAGAATATAACAGTAAATGCAGTGCGCAAGACAACATTTTTCGTTTTAAATTCATTTTATAGACTTTTTATAGAAGCGTTCATTTTTAAAACATTACTTCAGAGCTTCCATTGTTTCACGATATAAATTGTATAATTGAGAAAAAATAAATTTAAAATCTCCAAAAAAATATTATCCATAGAAGCTCTGGTACAAAATAGGTTGAGGATAACTGAAATGATAGGCTGAACATTTTACTGAGAACATTCGGAAGAACATTCAGCTCCCGAAAGTACCAATCCAAAATAAAGTCTACGGAGTTTCAAGCTAATATTAAACTTACTCTGATTGAAAGTACCAAGAGCTGGAATTGAAAAATTCAATGATGGTCACTAATTTTATTAAAGGCTGAATAAATGAATTTTAGTGTAAAAATGTATGTAGTTTCTCGATGTGACAGTGTAAAGAAAGCTTAAAAAAGTTCACTAAAACATAAGTAATTGGAGTTTAATCGAATACTGAAGAAACTAGAGGATAATATATTTTCACCTGAACGCAGATTTTGAACTTTGTTCGAAGTAATCATTCAATGTTAGTGTAATAGTATAAATCGAAGGAGAAACAGAATTTTTTATAGATCTTCTGATTTCAAGCAATGGTGAATGAATTATGTAGCAATAACAGCAGTGAATAATGCAACATGTGATTCGCCTCACCAAGTTATATTAATTATTCATTATCCCAATCGAGACCAAAATTAAAAATTATTTGAGCGTCATGATTCCCGCCATGTGTTCAAGTAGTTGCGTACATCGTAATCCAGTGTTTCATAGGAATTATTTGCCTGCACTTCCTACACTCTAAAGTTGTTAAGTTATTGGTACTATTTTGTACAATTAAAAATACGTACGTACTTAGGCTTGGAGATACAATTAATGCCGCTGCGAGCACGCAGACCGCTAAGTGTGCTTAGACCGCTACGTGCATATAGACCGCTGCGTGTACTTAGACCGCTCTGTAAACTAAGACCGCTACGTGTACTTAGGCCGCTACGTGTACTTAAACCGCTACGTGTACTTAATCTACTACGTGTACTAAGACCGCTACGTATATTTTATCTGCTATGTGTACCTAGACCGCTACGTGTACTTAGGCCGCTACGTATAATTTATCTACTACGTGTACTTAGACCGCTACGTATACTTTATCTACTACGTGTGCCTAAGCCGCTACGTGCACTTAGACCGTTACGTGTACTTAGACCGCTACGTGTATCTACTACGTGTACTTGAGCGAGTTCTCCAAGTTCAGCCCCAGATAATAATTCAAATAGGCGACACTGAGATTCAGAACGTAATCTCGTGATGAATTTTCCACATGTCGGAGACCCAAACAAAATAGAAAGATTCTATCAAATACTGCGATGTAAATCGCTGTCGGCTGAAGGATTCCACCAAAGGATCTTGTTTCAATTTGCATATAGATGCGTTGGGACGTGCGAGACCGGCGTCCTAGGGCCGCAGAGTTCATTTTAAAAGCAACAGGTGTTTTCAGCACAACAAATCTGCGCTCATTTAGTATTCGAAAATTTATGCAAATAAATTGAATAAAATAATTTGAAAACTTTTCAAGGTTTCCCGTTAAATAAATTTTCCGACATAAAAAAATCGGCAACATTTCAAGCGTGAGAAATAAGCCTTGATGATAAACAGGAATGGAAGATAAGAAAGAGATGCGAGACATGAGAGAGATGCGAGACATGAGAGATGCGAGACATGAGAGATGCGAGACATGAGAGATGCGAGACATGAGATAGATGCGAGACATGAGAGCAACGAAGTCGATGAGTCATAAATATATCATATATAATTATCATATAATATAATATATATAATATATCATATATAATTATCATATAATATATATAATATATATAATATATCATATACGTATATATATATTATATAATATATTTCTCATATACTAATACAAAAATTGCCCTCGTTGAACAAAAAGGCTTGGAAATTGTTAGTTTTATCATTCAAGCGACCAGTTTAGGATGGGATGAACTTCCAATACTTGTACAAACTGCAAAAAAAATAAAAATCGTGGAAAAGCAAGCACTAACGACCGTGATTTGAATAACATCGAACTTTTAGTCCCCAAAAATAAAAGGTCGAGCGCAGCGCTAACGAGCGTCAGAAAATTAATCGAAGTAAACTTCGTTGATAAAATTTCCAGAGTTTCGGAAAACTTAAAACCATGAATAAAATGGAGCATAAAAGTAACGACGAAGTGCAATCGAACGTGGAATTTCATATAATAAATCCAAATATTATCCCGTCACCAGAATGGCCATAAAAATTTTATGAAACATTTCACGGGCCTGAATTGGCATCAACACGAAGCTGCTAACTTAGCAACATGTCAAGAATGAAGAAGCAAAACGACGATAATATAAATATTCGAAAATTAAATAATCAACTTTATTAGTAATATTTTCCGAACAAGATAAAATTAAGAAAACTTGTTTTTTCTTTCAAAGAAATCCTCTTCAAAACAACGCTGGTCCATAAACATTTTCCAATAAAAGACATCGATCGTAAGTGGACTGTCTAAATGTTCGATAAGACAACAAAAAACGGCACGAGAACAGGATGGTTTTCTCTTCAACCTCCCATGACAACACAGGCATTGGCAGAAGAATGGTATCCGGAAACGATTATGTGTTTCAGTTGAAGGTAAAGGTATATAGTTTTTTTTGTTAGAGTGCGTGAGAAAAGGAAACTTGACTCAGTTGACGGTAGAAGTTTATCGTTTTTTTTTGTTAGAGTATGAGAAAAGGAAACTTAATTAAAAACAGCGCGTTGTATTGCTACACAGCAATAGATAATTGATGGTTTTCCGTCTGATATCAGTATTAGATACGCCTGAGAATAATCAGTGTTCGGATATTTCGAGATTTTAATTTTGGAATATTTTGAGATTTAATACGCGTACGCGTGATTTTTCTTCAGAGTTTATTAACACGAATGTTAAGGACTTAAAGCTGGTATTTTTACTGTGAAATAGAGTATTCGTCCAACTTCTTGATATTGGTCAAAATAAATGCCGATGCTTCGATGATTTCATACTTGACATTGATCTTTGATGAAAATAACTTCGTTGATTTTCATTTCTTCTTGTTGAATTAACTAGAAAGTAATTAGTGTAACAAGATCCATCAGAATTGATATTCTCCCGTGAAAATAACGTAACAATGTGTTTGTAATTGATAAAGTTACCAAATTATTTATTTGAGTGCCAAATTTGAAACTTTTAACGTATTTCAACTCATATTCAATTGTGAATATGAAGGCGATAACAGTTAAAAACGACGTAACTACGTATTTAATGAGATTACTTCGAAAACCTACTTAACTACGTGTTTAATGAGAATAATCAACACACCTACTTAACTACGTGTTTAATGAGACTAATCAACACACCTACTTAACCACGTATTTAATGAGACTAATCAACACACCTAATTAACTATGAGTTCATTAATACTACTCATCACACCTACTTAACTACGCTTTTAATGAGACTACTCAGCACACCTACTTAACTATGCTTTTAATGAGCTACTCAGCACACCCACTTAATTACGTGTTTAATGAGACTACTCAGCATACCAACTTAACAACGCGTTTAATGATATCACTCGGCACACCTACTTAACAACGCGTTTAATGAGATTACTCAGCACACCTACTTTGCAACGCGTTTAATGAGACTACTCAGCACATCTACTTAACTACACGTTCAACGAGACTACTCAGCACACCTACTTAACTACACGTTCAACGAGACTACTCAGCACACCTACTTAACTACGCGTTTAATGAGACTACTCAGCACACCTACTTATCAACGCGTTCAACGAGACTACTCAGCACACCTACTTAACTACGTGCTTCATGAGACTACTCAGCACACCTGCTTAACTACTCTCTTAATGAGACTAATCAACACACCTACTTAACTACGTGCTTAATGAGACTACTCAGCACACCTACTTAACTACTCGTTTAATGAGACTCATCAACACACCTACTTAACTGCGTGCTTAATGAGACTACTCAGCACACCTACTTAACTACGTGCTTAATGAGACTACTCAGCACACCTACTTAACTACGTGCTTAATGAGACTACTCAGCACACCTACTTAACTACTCGTTCAATGAGACTAATCAACACACCTACTTAACTACGTGCTTAATGAGACAACTCAGCACACCTACTTAACTACTCGTTTAATGAGACTCCTCAGCACACCTACTTATCAACGCGTCTAATGAGACTACTCAGCACACCTACTTAACTACATGTTCAACGAGACTACTCAGCACACCTACTTAACTACGTACTTAATGAGCATACTCAGCACACCTACTTAACTACAATTACGTATACAGGTCTAATCCACACATTAAAACGACAAGGTATCGAAACCCCGATGCTACTTAACCTCACTTCTACTTAACCCCAATGCTCCTTGACCCACTACTACTTAATCTTACTGCACTCACCACTACTGCACTCACCACTACGTCACTGCACTATTGTACATTTAGTGCCCTTAATAAAGCGAAAAATATAACACATAACTTACCATCTCCACACTCATCAATATAATCCAGCGATAACCCATGATAAGGATCATAATTATATACAAAACCTATAGGGTCATATCGATATCTATTCAAGGTAACTCCGCTGCTAATCGGTCATAATTTTTTTATATATTGTGCGTATCATCATACTTATTGATGAGTATCATTAAATATCATAATTGGTGCGTATCATTAAATACCCTATATCATGCACATCACATATGTTGTGCGCATCGTCAAATACGTATATGGTGCGCATCATCATATATATCATACACATATCAAATATCAACTTCTAATTCAATTAATGAAAATAATCAATACTTTTATCAATACTTTTAAAATAAATAAGAATTACCAACGAAGCTGCAACTCACTAAAGCAACACAGACATGCAAGCGCCCACACAAAAAATACAAGCGAACAATTGTGCAAATCAAGCAAGAAGTGCAAGGATGTAGGAATAAAACAGTGCTCAAACGTTAGATTTATTAGATGCAAAACATACGCAGCGAATAGTCTACACAACACACAAAATATACAGAGTCGCGGCAGTTTGTATTAGTATATGACTTCAAATAACGTATTAAAATTATCTCATAGACACATAACGTAAATAAACTTAGCATATTTTCGTAAGCGTTACTCGGGACGCAGCATCGTACTTATATATATATATCTTATTCATGTCTACTTTCAATCATTGTTAATATTATTCATACATATTCATACTTCTTTATTCATATTCATACTTCTATTTGTACAAATATATTTATGTACAAATAGAAGTATAAGTCTATAGCACTATTAAACGTGTTTGTGATCACTATACCAGTGCTATTACTAGCGGAATTATTGGTACAGTGATATTCTTATGAGTTTTCATCACGTTACTAATTGTCGCTGTTGATAACGTATTTTCAAACGTCATCGTATCAACATCGTGCGTTAGTGTTACGAATATTGACGATATATTTTCAGACGTCATCGTATCAACATCGTGCGTGCGTTAGTGTTACGAATATTGACGATATATTTTCAGACGTCATCGTATCAACATCGTGCGTTGGTGTTACGAATATTGATGACTTATTTTCAGACGTCATCATATCAACATCGTGCGTTGGTGTTACGAATATTGACGACTTATTTTCAGACGTCATCATATCAACATCGTGCGTGCGTTAGTGTTACGAACATCACGAATATTCGCACCACGAATTCTTGCGTGAATTTCTTTATTCACGACGCATTCAGATGAATACTGCCACATACAGCCACATGATGCCACATACAGCCCTTCCAGCCACACAATGCCACATACACGAGTGGTATTGAATATCTCGTACACACAGAATACAAAACAGAATACTTAGTTAACACGTCGACTCCGAAGTGGTACACATGCGTACCACGAAATGTATTTCTCCAGGACGAAGTGGTACATAATTCAGGTTGCCTAAAATCGGCCAAATCCGAGAACAAAAAGGCCAAAAAAGGCCGATAACTCAATATATACTAGTTTATTTGTAGGTTCCGCTATAAAAAATATAAATTCCATTTATTTTCTTTTTGCAGTATTTAAAATTTAATTAGGGAGTACCCCTATCATAAATTTTAGCCGACCAACGCAATTGAGAAAAACTAAATCACGGAATTTGTCCGGAAAAAATGACCGTCTGGCAAACCTGTTTGAAAAGAGTACAAAAAATGAAATAATAGTACAAGATGAAGCAATCGTAGTCAACGTGTTAAGTAGGTGGGCTGAGGAGTGCAATTAGACGTGTACTAATTAGATGTGCTGAGTAACTATTCTCGAAACTCCCGTGTACTCATTCATGTACTCATTCACGTACTCATTCATGTACTCATTCAAGTACTCATTCACGTACTCATTCACGTACTCATTCACGTACTCATTCACGTACTCATCCACGTCCGTACATGTAGAACAAACAAACGAATTACTCAGGCTATCAGGCAGACGAGGGATGGGTCAATATTACTCACTTATTCATGTTCATGTTAGCATAATGAGTGCACGCCTGCATGAGTGTTGTACGCAACGAACGATCAGGGAACGGGGGCTAGATAACTCAACAGCGTCGACTGAGTCAAGTTGAATTAAATGTTGAGTTGATAGCACCGTGTTGAACTTCGCGTGGATTGTATGATATTGAACTTTGCGTAGGTAGTATGATGTTGAATTTCAAGTGGATAATATGATATTGAATTTCAAGTGTAGATAATATGATGTTGAACTTCGCGTGGATAATATGATATTGAATTTCAACTGTATAGTGTGATGTTGAATTTCGAGTGTATAATATGATATTGAACTTCATGTGGGTTGAGTGATGTTGAATTTCAAGTGTATACTATGATGTTGAAATTCGCGTGGCTAGTTTGATGTTGGTTAGTTGCGCACACCTCGAACTCAAGTTAAGTAAGGTACCTATTCAGCATTTGTCGTAATTTACGCGGAAAGCCGGTGCAATAGTCATATTTGGCAGTATTAAAGTGAAAATTGAATTGTTGTTCGGCATCTTTGCCACCATTTTTTCGACATTTACAGAACTTTTCGGTACCGGCACAGGATCCAACCATACCGGCACAGGATTTAGCCATAGGATATCTAGGCAGCGCGTTAGTGGCAGAAGGCAGCTTAGCGATAGCCGATATATTGGCAACTCGTGAGCCTATAGCGACATTTCACCGCACACAACTTACTGGTACACAACAATATATATTGTATAGGAGAGCCGTGTACGCAGAAGGATACATTGTATACTAAGTACACATGTTTATTGTGCAAAATCGCTATACGAAATTATAACGTCTATCGCTAGTGGCAGAGTGCCGAATTTCCTCCGCATGGAACCTATTGAAATAATATACCTATCGTATTATTCATGCGACACATCATTCGTAAACTCTATCATGCACACATAACATCATTCGTACTCATCATTCATACACCATATCATCACAATAATCAACGACAGGCTAAGCTTGGTCTATTCTTCAGCGCCGATACTACTTTTCTGTGCTATAATTAACACAACACATCATCTACACACGTCATTCGTACACCACATAATCATTCATACATACATCATCATTCATACATCACATCATCATTCATCAGCCACATCATCATTCATACATCACTTCATCATTCACACATCACTTCATACAAACACCACATAATCATTCACACATACATCATCATTCATACATCACATCATCATTCATACATCACATCATCATTCATACACCACATCATCATCCATACACCACATCATTGAACAGGTCGGGATCGCGACGAAGAATTGTGGACTGGCTTCACCAGCCCTCGGGTGGACTTCAGACTGATGCTCGGATGACTTCCGCTACCTTCTTAGTGGACTTTAGCCAACTTCTCGGCTAAACTTCAACCGGTTTTTCGGGTGCACTTCAACCGGTTTTTGGACGAACTTCAGCCGGTTTTTTAGATGAACTCCAGCCGGTTTTTTGGATGGACTTCTGCCGGTTTTTTGGATGGACTTCTGCCGGTTTTTTGGATGTACTTTAGCCGGTTTTTCGGATGGACTTTAGCCGGTTTTTCGGATGGACTTCAGCCGGTTTCTCGGGTGGACTTCTGTCGGCTTCTCGAGTGAACTTCAGCCGGTTTTCGAGTGAACTTCAGCCGGTTTTTCGGGCGGACTTCAGCCGGTTTTTCTGGATGTACTTCAGACGGTTTTTCGGGTGAACTTCAGCCGGTTTTTCGGGTGGACTTCAGCTCGATTCCTTTGGGGTAGACTTCAGCCCCCGTAAACTTGTGATATTGCAAAAGGCCCCAGTGGACGTTTACCCAAGTCTTTCAACACCGAAATTAAGCTAACATAAACAATATTTTTAATTTTTTCTTCCACAAGTTGGAAGAATTTTCGAATCAAGCCTCAAGGCCTTCCGGCTGCTGACCCCTGACCGACAGAAGCTCCGCGTGTTTCATGCGTAATTCATACGTTGATAATACGATGTCTATTCAACGTTTCTTCAACATCAGATGCAAGCCATATCACAAGAACTATATGCTCCTTTCGTAAGCAAATATTCTAATAAATTTACGCTAAGAAGAATTTGTGAAATACGTGAGAGAAATTAAATAAAATGTTTTTTTTGTAAATATAAATTAAAATTATAAAGAGAAGACATCGGTGGTGTTTCTTGGTACATGCTTCGAAGTCATTCACAACATTCCAGGGAGTCAGATAGAAATATTTCAACTTACTAATATTTCGGTGAAATAAAAGTATATTAAATTATCTATTACACGCCAAAATGTGGCAGATAATAGACTATCTAGATATATAAAAAGGGCATCAAATATATTTTGCAATGAAATAATTTCGTTGCAGGCGCAGTGAGGGGTTGAAGTCGGAGGTTGAGGGTCGCTTGAGGGGTCCGAGGGGTTATGTAACCCTCTTGTCCGCAGTGCGCTTCTTGAGGGGAAAAAGAGGGTTCGATATCAACACTAGGGCTCAGGCAACACTGAGGGAAAAACACAGGTCAAATTCACTCACCCAAAACAAATTAAATCAACGAATGAATTGATTCAATATTATTTTTAAACAATTATAGATAAAATCGTAATGATATTGTAATGGTTAAGGAAATTTCCAAACGAAAAGTAGTGACAGTTGGACAAGTTGGAAACACGATAGTAAATCATTTTTATTTATTTTTCGTTTTATTCAATAAATTACTCATTTAATTCAAGATAATTATCGAGGAGGTGAATTTGACCAGTGTTTTTCTTTCTGTGGAACTCGAAAAGGCGTTGCATAAAAAAATAAAAAACAAAATAGCAAACTTCACCAAATACTTAGTAAACAAACATGGGGAAATTTTTCAACTTCAAACACAAAAATAAGAAGCAAACAACGTAAAGATTATGGCAGCGCAACTTAAACCTAAAATGTGAGTTTGAAAATATAACAAATAAACTATTTAACTTTAGCCTAACATGTGAATAGTTCACAATACAGAAGACAAAGCTACGCCATAGACATTCACACGACGTTTCAACAATCGAACATCGCATTAGTATGTTTTTGAAACATGCAATATGAACCTTGATGAATGTCTATGCAATATGGAACATAATGAATGTCTATGCAACAGGAACCATGATGAATGTCTATGCAATATAGATCATAATGAATGTCTATGCAAAGGAACCATGATGAATGTCTATGCAATATGAACCATGATGAATGTCTATGCAATAGGAGTCATAATGAATGTGTATGCAAAATGAACCATGATGAATGTCTATGCAATAGGAACCATGATGAATGTCTACGCAATAGGAACCATGATGAATGTCTATGCAATTGGAACCATGATGAATGTCTACGCAATAGGAACCATGATGAATCCATGACGAATGTCTTTGCAATATGAACCATGATGAATGTCTATGCAATAGGAACCATGATGAATGTCTATGCAATAGGAACCATGATGAATGTCTATTGTATTGAAGACATAAAATAAATGTAATAATAAATATTAAAAAAAGTCACCAAGGGAATCAAACCGAAGTGTTAGTCGTCAGTAGCTTTATGTCCGCTGGTAAAACATGGTATAACTGTTATGTATAAAAAGATTGGCTTTTACAACGTGTATGTTGATATGAAGGAGAATAATAAGATAAAACGTAATAAATAAAGTAATAAATTTTGCGATGATAAAAGGGATGAAAAATAGATAAGAATTACAAAGTTTTTTTTAAAGTCATAATTGATTGCAGAAAATGTTGAATTTTATACTGCATACATGACTATAAAAGTGAAAATAAGAAATGGTTATCAAAGATCGACCAGCAGTAGCCAAAATAAACCGAATTAGAATAACATTTATTATTATAATGCTATTTAGTAATATTATTAATATTTATTAATTCTTATTAATGTGTCTTCAGTTCAGGATTTCTCTCTCATTGGAACTATTGAGGAAATTATTGACTTATTGGATGAATGCTACGCGCTATTCTTAATAAATGATGCAGGTACATGATTTATCAATGAATAACATGAATGTGAGGCAAAGGCATTCACGATGTACAAATATCGAAACATTTGTTAATTTTTATGGGTCATTCACTCATGAATGTGAGGCAGAGACATTCACTCATGAATGTGAGGCAGAGGCATTCACTCATGAATGTGAGGCAGGTTCATTAGAGTTATCGCAGAGTAACGGTCGCACAAGCGTTTCCTGTGCGCACAGCCTGGCACAGCGTTCAAATTTGCAGTGCACAGCACACGCCTGCAGTGCACAGCACAGGCCTGCAGTGCACAGCACACGCCTGCAGTGCACAGCACAGGCCTGCAGTGCACAGCACACGTCTGCAGTGCACAGCACACGTCTGCAGTGCACAGCACACGCCTGCAGTGCACAGCACACGCCTGCAGTGCACAGCACACGCCTGCAGTGCACAGCACACGCCTGCAGTGCACAGCACACGCCTGCAGTGCACAGCACACGCCTGCAGTGCACAGCACACGCCTGCAGTGCACAGCACACGCCTGCAGTGCACAGCACACGCCTGCAGTGCACAGCACACGCCTGCAGTGCACAGCACACGCCTGCAGTGCACAGCACACGCCTGCAGTGCACAGCACACGCCTGCAGTGCACAGCACACGCCTGCAGTGCACAGCACACGCCTGCAGTGCACAGCACACGCCTGCAGTGCACAGCACACGCCTGCAGTGCACAGCACACGCCTGCAGTGCACAGCACACGCCTGCAGTGCACAGCACACGCCTGCAGTGCACAGCACACGCCTGCAGTGCACAGCACACGCCTGCAGTGCACAGCACACGCCTGCAGTGCACAGCACACGCCTGCAGTGCACAGCACACGCCTGCAGTGCACAGCACACGCCTGCAGTGCACAGCACACGCCTGCAGTGCACAGCACACGCCTGCAGTGCACAGCACACGCCTGCAGTGCACAGCACACGCCTGCAGTGCACAGCACACGCCTGCAGTGCACAGCACACGCCTGCAGTGCACAGCACACGCCTGCAGTGCACAGCACACGCCTGCAGTGCACAGCACACGCCTGCAGTGCAGTTCCACATTAAAGTTCACTCCGCAACTTCTGCATTCGGCGCTCGGGAGAAAAAAGTTTCACAAACTTTGCTTTCAGTGTTTGTTGACTGATGATTGGTGCTTGTTGCACGAAGTTTGTGCACTAATCTTGCTAAACATACACAAACAAATAAACAAACGAACAAACAAACAAACGAACAAATAAACAAACAGTCTTGTATGGAAGATAAGAAGAAGCGTTATTAAAATAAACCGTACGACCAATTAGAAATAAAACAGAACATAGAAGCTAGGTATGAATAAATAATTTAATTTAACAAATAATTATAAGCGATAACTGGATAAATGTGGAATGATTCACAACATAACGATACAAATTCTCCAGGAAAAGTTATTCTTTGAAGTGTTAAATTAGCATAAATTAGCGTGCAAAGCAAAGATGTAAATGATGCATGTAAATAATGTCACAAGATCACAATGACGTATGTGACGTTAGTGACAGTAGGGAGGCTAGTGAAAAATGTGACGTTAGTAAAATGCGCGAGGCACATAATGTATGTATATAATATATACGTAACGTAACACACGTAAAAACACACATAGAAACACACGTAAATACGCAAAGAAGCATACGTAAAACACACATAGCACGAAACGAAAAGCAACGAACATATGAAAGAAACGTTCAAACACGCAAGGTAAGAGAAGTAAATTTAGCAACTTAAAACGTAAACAAAATAACTCAAAACGTAAATAAAAAAACGTAAAACGTAAATTTAGTAACGTACTCCGAGTGTAGTAAGCGAGTGTTGCCTCTTGCGGTCCTGGAACATGAGAAGTTTTTCAACGTCTTCGTCAGCAGCTGACGATGATACGTCGCCGCTACACGTCATCATTGATGACGTCACCGACGAACTTAATGACCCGCCGCCGCCGCCGCCGCCGAGCGACGGTCGGCCTCCGCCGAACGGCGCCGATGCTGCGCCGATGGGGCGGAGGTGGGCGAGGGTGTCATCGTGGGCTGTAGTACTCAAGCCATCCTCTGTAAAACAAAATTAATTATTAGAAAATAATTATAATTATTTACCTTCAGTTACCAATTAACATAATATTAAGTCTCGCAATTCACAATGAACCAATTCTTCATAACCAAATAAATAAATCAATAAACCAAATAAATAAATTCTTCATTGATGCGGTTGGTAAAAAGCGCTACAACCGAACACTAAACGAGCGCTTAAATCATTGATTCAATTCTAAAATTATTCATAACTGGAAAAAACACAAACTGAGAGTAATTATCAAAATTAAAACAACCATAGAGTGACATTATCGATTTAAATTGTTTTAAATCTTAAATTATATAATAACTGGAAAAAGCACAAACTGAGAGTAATTATCAAAATTAAAACAACCGTAAAGTGGAAAAATTACTGTAATTTCAGTGTAGCACAGCAAGCACTTCGACCGCACATACGCTAACGCCGCGAATTTTTTATCAAGCTTGGCTGATTAAAAATTATAAAAAACTATAAAAAATTAATAATTTATAAAAAAATTAATAGTTTTTAACGTTAAATGCAGTTGGTGTTGGAGCGTTTTGAGCTTTACTGCTCATTTCATGCGCATTTTACGCGATCTTGTGCGCGCAGAAGCAATTCGAAGAGATTATTTCAGAAATCGAAACTTCATATGAAATAAATAATAAATAGTGAATTTGCGGTGCATCAGTGTGCTGCATAGCTGAGCAAAATAACGCATAGTGTGCAATATTTATAAAATAATGTATACATATTAATGCAATATTTCGTATAAATTATACATAAATAATGCTGTGTAGAATAATACATGATATAGTGATCGATTTGTGAACAACCGCGACCTAATATTTACACGAGCCTATGATCGATCAGGGAACTATAACAGGATATGATAACATACGGGTGATGGAACACTCATATTACACCCATGATAACATACGGGTGATGGAACACTCATATTACACCCATGATAACATACGGGTGATAGAACACTCATATTACACCCGTGATAACATACGGGTGATGGAACACTCATATTACACCCATGATAACATACGGGTGATAGAACACTCATATTACACCCATGATAACATACGGGTGATAGAACACTCATATTACACCCATGATAACATACGGGTGATGGAACACTCATATTACACCCATGATAACATACGGGTGATGGAACACTCATATTACACCCATGATAACATATGGGTGATGGAACACTCATATTACACCCATGATAACATATGGGTGATGGAACACTCATATTACACCCATGATAACATATGGGTGATAGAACACCCATATTATACTACGTTATTATTACATCATTTATAACAACCGAAAGCGTTATTACACCATATTTAACACCCGTGGTATCACAACATTTATAACACCCATGAACATTATCTCGCCCATGCTAACACCTATAGGTGGTATTACGCCCATGACTGGCATAAAAGTGGAATAGCTACAAAGACGGCAGTAGGTCTAAAGTGTACAATCAGAAAAATATGTGTGTTATATTATCCAAGTAGTGACGCACCTCCTACGCGTAGCACTGATACGCCCTTTTGCCGGGCCAAAACTGGGTCAAAATGACCCAAAAAAGCGCAACACCGCTAAAGATTGACGCGCGTCACCAAATTTCTTCAGAAATCAATAGCCACATTAATTTGAAAACACTATTGTTAGAAGACTGAATATGGCAGAATATCGTAAGTAGGATTAAAAAATATATGAATTGTCATAAGACAATGAATAGCAAATAGCAAATTTGTTATAAAATGGGTAATTGATTCCGAATATGTAATCTTGTTTACCTGAATTGCAACCTATCTGTATAATATAATAAAAAACGTATACTTTTATAAATAATAATATGTATAAAATGTAGGTATAATGTATGAAAACGAAAATAATAATAATAGAAGTTATAAAAAATGAATAATATATAAAAAGAAAAAAATTATATAATAATAACACAAGTACAACACAAGTAGCATATGGAAAAAAATGTTTAGTGTATAAAAAATAATAATATAGGTATTAAAATAATTATGATTTATAAAAATAATTAATGTACAATAATATAGTAAGTTAGTGGCAGGAGGAGAGATAAAGCTGTTGCGCGGCGCTAGCAACACTGAAAGATAAGGGGGTTAAAAATGGCCGTCGTTGTTCCGACTATAATTCCCAATAGGGGAGCGTAGCAGGAAATTAAACAAAAACTCCGTCGCCCCCCGCCGCCCCCCTCGCCCCCCCAGCTCCATACCAATTTTCTCACCTCACATTCCCTTACTATCCCACGCTTCATTCAGCTCTTTTCCCTTCCCATTATTTCCTTTCCTCCTCCCCATTCTCCCATTATTTCCTTTCTTCTTCCCCATCTTCCCATTATTCCTTTACCTCTTCACCTTCCCATTATTCCCTTTCCTCCTCCCCATCTTCAAATTATTCCTTTTCCTCTTCCCCATCTTCCCATTATTCCCTTTCTTCTTCCATTCTCCCCATTATTTTCCCTCTCTCCTAGCTATACCTTCACCTTTTCCCACATAATTTTCCTTCCCCTTTTCCACTCTTCCCCCCTTATTTTGTCCCGAGACTAAACGTTAAAAAGTTTGCCTCAAACGTCATATCTTCGTGTCGAATTTAAGGTAATTTTTATCCCACATTATTTAATTATTTATTCATTTAACGCCACGCGGGGTTCATCAACAGCAGCTGAACGCCACGCGGGGTTCACAAACAGCAGCTGAACGCCACGCAGGGTTCACCAACAGCAGCTGAACGCCACGCAGGGTTCACCAACAGCAGCTGAACGCCACGCGGGGTTCACCAACAGCAGCTGAACGCCACGCGGGGTTCACCAACAGCAGCTGAACGCCAAGTGGGGTTCACCAGCAGCAGCTGCACGCCACGAGGGGTTCACCAACATCCTGTCACTTGGATAGGCCGTGACAGCGTTTGTTTTGCAAACAAAGCACTGCGAGACAGAGAGCAGCGGTTCTAACAGAGCTGGTAAGAGGCAGCACAGCAGAGACATGCAGACAATTACTCTCTCACACACGGGCAGAAACAATACGGAAGAAAACATGACTGAAATGACGGGAAACTATAAAAAACAGATGACATTTCCCGCGTTGCCGTGTTAGTACAATACTCCAACAAGATGCTCACCTTGGCACCCGCTGGGCTCAGAATTTCGGGTCCCAGACCCGTTGGGCCCAGACTCTTGGGGACCAGATTCGCACGGCCCGTCGGGCTCATCAGAAAGTTTTGGTTCCTTAACATTAGCGGGTCGATCCTTGCCACGTCGACCAATAATGCGATCTTTTAATGACGGCTTCTTGGCTTTAATGGTCTTTGAGTTACGACACGCTGCGTTAGTGGAGTAATTTGAGGCCTCGGTAGCGTTATGTGGGGCCTCGGGGGCGTTATTTGAGGCCTCGGGAGCGTTATTTGAGACCTCGGTAGCGTTATGTGGGGCCTCGGGAGCGTTATTTGAGACCTCGGGGGCGTTATTTGAGGCATCGGGAGTGTTATTCGGGGCCTCAGTAGCGTTATTGCCGTTAAAACCATCAGTTGTAACTGATTTTTGCGTCTTAAAGTCAGTTGAAACGTTTTTTAATGCGTTGTCATTAGCAGCAGTATCATTCAGGGTCTTTGACTTCCAATTGACGTCTTTTTGGGGAACGACGCTTCGTTTTGGTTGAATCGAATTCACGTCAAAATCCATCGAATTTTCAATGCCCGTGCTGGGCGAGTGAGTCTCAGAATCACTATTGCTTTTGGGGAGATTTTCAAAATTAGCTGGAGTTTCTAGGGTCCTTGGTGGTTTTGTAGGAGGGATGGTTAATTCTGTTGCGTCATCAGCACCTTCAGAGGCTCTAGGGAACTTGACCTTTGCAAATAAATCATTCGACAATAGACGCGAGTCGACGAGAATATTTTCATCCGGTATCTGTTCTTCTGAGTTGAAATCTGACACAAAATTTGATCCCATATGGTTCCTGGATATCCTCCTTTCGGCAGAAGAGGACTCTGCAGTGTCGTCTGTGGACTTATTCTTTGCTGAACCCCATGGTTTCTCTGTTGAGTTTGTAGAGGTGAATTTTCTCGAGTAAAAACTCAGTTCTTCATCAGAGCTGATGGTGGATTCGTTTGAGGCTACGGGCGAAGTGAGACATTCTCCATTCTTGAACTCTTTCGAAAGCGGCAAGTTTTCAAACTCCAAAGAATCCAGAGTCATGACAGGGTCCTCTGAAATCAGGGGATCGGAGTCACTGCTGCCCTGAGGGTCCCTAGACTCTACCCCTAGATTCTCCCTCAAATCGGAGTCGGGAGTCTTCGCGACCGAGGCAGAACTAGACGACTTTATTCTTTTCTTCCTGATGATGGAATACTTGGACTTCTTTGACCCGCGTTGAGTCCCGACGCCATCGTCTACGTCCTTGGCCTTGAAACTGAAAAATTTTGGGCGCTTTCTTTCAGTGAATTCCTCGACGTTTCCGTTTTCGGGTGTCGTTTCTTCAGCAGTCTCAGGAACATCGTCGTTCTTCGAGTTCTTACGATACTTCTTCGACTTTGAGAACATTTCTTTAATGCCTTTCATGGAACTCCGCTTGATGCTGTTACGGTTGATACCCTTAGCGATGGGTACGTCAGAGGTGGATGATGGGGCATCAGCTACAATAGGAGGCTCCATATCATTTTCACCTGCGTAGTCAGTATCTGCGGTCACAGCATCAACCTCGTCAATTTTATCATCTTTATCAAAATCTTCAGGCGCAGTATCGAATCCTTTATGCAAAGCCACTTTTTGGAGCGGTTTTCGACACTCTTCTTCTGGAGTCGCATGTCCATCGTAGTCTGCATCGGAGTCTTCCGAGTCTGTGGACGGAGTCCGGACTCGAGTGACTTTGATCACAGGGACTTTAGATTCACGTCGAGTTTGCCGAGGACTTTCAAAGCAAAAGGGACAACACCATCGCAGAAACGGCAATTTCTGGGACAATCCCGAGGCATGGGCAACTTTTTTAGGAAAAGTCCTATAGGACTGACGGTGACCGTCGATGTCGTTTCCCCGCATTTTTATTATTTCTTAAAGAACTTGGCGCACTAATTTCCTAAAATTGGTCTTGCCTCAAGATCCAAGTTGAGATCCTTTTCAGCGCTATGGATTCTTAGAATTGAAATAAGGCAGCAAATGAATTCCCATTGTATCGAGCTACCGTATACACATTGCTAGGCCGCGTAAATAAATAAATCAAGTGAAATGAAGCTGATTATATATTCCAGAATGATTTAAGTAACGCGTACTATCATTGGTATGTTGGAGAGTTAGATAAATGTTCAACTGGCATTATATCTCGGTTCAAATATGACTCAACAAACTCCAGCTAGGAAGAACCTTCCATCTTAATGGTACTAAACGAAAACAATAGCACCTATCGCATTTCTAGGTAGTAAATCACTTCCCATACTGAGGCAGTAACTTATTACCACAAACAGTGATAGTAAATAACCCACTTTCAGCCTCAGTTCACAAAGTTTACGCTTATTTCAAGGCAAACTTTGAAGAGAGAGAAAAAATTGGAAGAGGAACAAAGGAAAAAGATGAAGTAAAGAGAGGATGAATGGAAGACGATTAAAAAGTAGATGAAGTAAAGAGGATGAGGGGGCCAATAAAGATTGCGTTTCTTCGAAGGAATATCTCAGTAAGAAAAAGATTTTCTTATAAACGCCCATGCAATAAATCGTGACTCCGGCACCTGAGAAGTGCCGAGTCACCGCCGTCGCTTCGCTGCATTTCAACTTAACTTTCAACTTAACTTAACTTAACTTAACTTAATTTAACTTTTAACTTAACTTAACTTAACTCTTAACTTAACTTAACTTTTAACTTAACTCAACTTAACTTAACTTTTAACTTAACTTAACTTAACTTTTAACTTAACTTAACTTAACTTAACTTAACTCAACTTAACTTAACTTTTAACTTAACTTAACTTTCAACTTAACTCAACTTAACTTAACTCAACTTAAGTTAACTTGACTCAACTTAACTTAACTTTTAACTTAACTTAAGTTAACTCAACTTAACTTAACTTTCAACTTAACTTTTCAACTTAACTTTTCAACTAAACGCAAATTAGGAAATTCACAAAATTTACATAATTCAAATTTCACGGAGGGAAATTTCACAGTATCGAATGCGAATTTATTTAATGCTTCAGTGAAAATACTTGAATGTGATTTTGTTTGAATGCAAAACAATGAAACAAAATCTCATGAATGTGAAACAATGAAATTAAAAGTTGTTTACATCAAGAATAATGTTTAAAGAAAGTGAAGGATAAATTAGATGAATGATATAATGGCGATATGAATGATATAACAATAGGATAAATTAGATGAATGATATAATAGCGATATGAATGATATAATAGCGATATGAATGATATAATAGCGATATGAATGATATAGTAATGAGATAAATTAGATGAATGATATAATAGCGATATGAATGATATAATAGCGATATGAATGATATAATAATAGGATAAATTAGATGAATGATATAATAGCGATATGAATGATATAATAATAGGATAAATTAGATGAATGATATAATAGCGATATGAATGATATTAATAATAGGATAAATTAGCTGAATGATATAATAGCTGCAAATTAATGAGTATGTAGAGCGCTTGACCTGATAAGGGTCATTACGTGCGAGGTCACCGCGGGTGCCAGCATGACGCGAGAGAGAGAGCACATAATAACTGTAATTATTTCTCAATAAATACATGAGAATTAAGGTAATAGGTAAGGATAATGAAGAAAATAATGATATAAATTTAACCGGGGATAAATGAAAACTTTTATTAATAGGGATGATAATAGGATAGGCATGACGATAAATAAATACGAGATGAAACGTGTTTGAAAAATGTATGAAAATGAAGAAGAGTTTTTTACCTTAATTGAGGAGCAAAGATTACACGAAAACGGTAGAATAAATGAGGGAAAAGAAGGGAGGGAGCTTTAAGGCATAAAATGAAATGAAATGTCTTGAAATAAGGTGTATGGAGAAACGAGAAATTTACCAATACAATAAATAATAATTACATTCCGTCGAAAATAATGTCACTGAAACATTAACACAAAAAAAAGTGTTACAAAGAAAATAACACAATACTCAGAATATCCATTCATGGTTTCGGACAAATTTTTCTTGTTACAATAAAACGTACACACAAAACACTTCGATCCTTTCAACTTTATAGCGCATGCTATGGTAATTTCACCCTGAACGACCATAAAAACGCTTATTAATGTAAGAAAGAAACCTAGAACAACAGTTGCATTTTCCCAGCAAATTAAAGATCAAAGAAGGCAATTCTCAAAGCCATTAGTGGCATCACGAAGCCTCATCTAAAGTTCGAGTTTGTAGCTGGAATAAGTTTATGAAAGTTCGGCGAAGATGCCCTCGCCAGGCTGAGGGGAGAGAGCGACACGAGCAACATCCTACCCGCACGACGGCCCGCGAGCCACTGACTGCATGGTGGATGTTTAGTTATTCAATGGTCATTAAGCTTGAATTTTAACGAGGCTGCAATATCACAGCGCGGCAAAGTGTTTTTTTTATTAATTTTGATTAATGTTAACTTTATTTATTTCACGTATTCAATGTTTATTACTCAAGTCTTGAATTGCTTTAAACTAACACAAATAATTTTGCATAATGCAAATAGATTACATAACGAATTATAATGCTAGCAATAATTTAATTGAGAAAAAATGAATAAGCGTCAAGACCCTTGACCAAATTCATGCGGCATATAATGTAACTTAATTAGTTTCTACAAAGTGGTTGATAAAGTGTGCTTCTACTGCACCACACTACGGTGCAGTGAGTGCACCACAACTGCACCACACTACGGTGCAGTGAGTGCACCACAACTGCACCACACTACGTTGCAGTGAGTGCACCACAACTGCACCACACTACGGTGCAGTGAGTGCACCACATCTGCACCACACTACGGTGCAGTGAGTGCACCACATCTGCACCACACTACGGTGCAGTGAGTGCACCACACTACGGTGCAGTGAGTGCACCACACTACGGTGCAGTGAGTGCTCACCACTCATCACACCACCACCACCGTCCATCACTATCTTTAGCTAGAAGAAATAGAAAATAGAAATAGAATAGAACTGTCAAAATAATGATGCACTTTTTGCCCTTACGTAATTCATCCTGACACAGTTCCATCCGTGAACATGCGTATAGGTTGAACCCATTAATATATTGCCTCATTAATATATTGCACCCATTAATATATTGCACCCATTAATATATTGCACCCATTAATATATTGCACCCATTAATATATTGCACCCATTAATATATTGCACCCATTACATATTGCACCCATTAATATATTGCACCCATTAAATATTGCACCCATTAATATATTGCGCCCATTAATATATTGCGCCCATTAATATATTGCACCCTATGGTTTATCAATTATAATAATAATATATGGATTATCAATTATAATCAATTCAAATTCAATAAAAGTAATTGATAATCCAAATAGCGTTCACTAATTAGTGACTAACAATTTACGCGTTAAAGGCTATCACCACCAGCTCGTAACTCACTCATATTAATTATTAATTAACTATCGTTAAAAATGCGTCTTGTTTAGATTTGGACTATAGACTCAGATCTAATATTAAATATTTATTTGACCTATAATCAATACCTATATACATAGACCATGTATATGGCTAAGAAGAGTATATATATTTGTCTGTTTGACCCCATGTGTTATTTCGGTGTAAGAGAGACGTTTATCTTCCAGTCGCATATAACGTTGAGATAATCAAAAATTTAAAAGCAACGAAAACAGCCAATAAATTCACCATTTCTTATGAGAGAAAACGTTTCAGAGTCCAGCTCAATCGTCAGCTCAAAAACATAAAATAAAAGTACAAAAAATTAGACATGTTTGCAAATATTTATGTTTGTCAGCGCATGTTTACCTCATTCTTATTTTTTTCATTTGACAATTTATGTTGTAATATCTTTAATGTGAATCAACTTTGCTAATTTTTGTACTTGTGTTTTAAGTTATTGAACTGACGATGGAGCTGGACTCCGAAATGTTTTCATTCATAAGAAACGGAGAAATTTTTTGCTGTTTTCTTTGCTTTGAAATTCTTGATAAACTTGCGATTTATAAGCAATCAAGTGATCTCAATTCTTGTATGTTGAGATATTTTATTTATTATATAATACTAAACTATACCAAACTATACCAAATAATACATATACCAAACTATGAAAACTACACATTACTAAACTATATTACTATACTGCTACTACTATACGCTGAACACTAATATAATTTACTCCTATACTATATTTCCATACTATACTACTATACGCCGTACACTAATATGCTATACTCCTAAACTATATTACTATACTGCTACTACTATACGCTGAACACTAATATAATTTACTCCTATACTATATTTCCATACTATACTACTATACGCCGTACACTAATATGCTATACTCCTAAACTATATTACTATACTAAATTGATCTTTTAAATCCATTTATATATATTTCATTTCTTAAACGTTGTTTCAACGGTAGATGAACCCGTGTTCGACGTTTTTTAAACGTTGATGACGAATTCAACTCGTAATGAAAAGAGCAGCGACAAGCGTGCGTTGTACAGCTGCAGGGAGCAGGTGTACGACGTAGCTGTAACACCTGCCTCAGACGTGCACGTGTACACGCAGACATTACAAACAACGTACATAATAATATATAATAACTAATATCATTATATAATAATAATAT
>NW_025938152.1:0-372 GCF_000764305.2 Hyalella azteca | reverse complement strand
TTGCCGTATCAAATAAATTCACTTGATCCAGTTTGATTCATTTCCGATCTCGTAATTTCCTCACTGTGTGGGTAACTTACGGCTGTTACCCCACAGGTCTACGTCGGCAATGATGGTGAGTAACAGTGCTGGGCAATATTCAGATAATCTCAAATGCTTATGTTGTGAGAAATTTAACATTTCTCACCAAGAATTACATAAACATCAGATGGTTTAATTTTTGCGCGCAGTGCGGTCGTCTTTTTTTGTCCAGCTGTGCGGACAAGTTGACGTTGGATTCTGCGCGAGCAAAATCGGGAGATTCAATTTTAAGCAGTTCCGAGCGGTGGTCGGTTCCTTCAGTGACCAATTCGAACTACAAATTTTGTACCG
>NW_025938151.1:0-352 GCF_000764305.2 Hyalella azteca | reverse complement strand
GGAAATATTGCGTACTTGGTAGGCTGCAGTTCGGAAACATTGCGTACTTGGTAGGCTACAGTTCGGAAACATTGCGTACTTTGTAGGCTGCAGTTCGGAAACATTGCGTACTTGGTAGGCTGCAGTTCGGAAATATTGCGTACTTGGTAGGCTGCAGTTCGGAAACATTGCGTACTTTGTAGGCTACAGTTCGGAAATATTGCGTACTTTGTAGGCTACAGTTCGGAAATATTGCGTACTTGGTAGGCTACAGTTCGGAAACATTGCGTACTTGGTAGGCTGCAGTTCGGAAATATTGCGTACTTGGTAGGCTGCAGTTCGGAAACATTGCGTACTTGGTTGGCTGCAGTTC
>NW_025938150.1:0-756 GCF_000764305.2 Hyalella azteca | reverse complement strand
ATATCCTTTACTATAGATGCACTGCAACACTTATACACAACACCACTGATTTCTGGACAAGCTTCGCTGCATCCTGATCCTTCCGGCATGGTAGAATTCTAACATATAGTGCTCAAAGGTACTTGTGGGCAGAGTCATGTCATCTCCTATCTGTGAGTGGGCGGAGTCATGTCATCTCCCATCTGTGATTGGTTGAGATGTCATTTTTTCTACACCTTGATTGGTTGAGATGTCATTCTTTATACACTGTGATTGGTTGATAGGATCATGATATCATCCTCTCAAGACTGTGATTGGCTGATAGGATCATGATCTCATGCTATCCAGGTTGTGACTGGTCATGGGATCATGATGTCATGTTATCTAGACTGTGATTGGCTATGCAATGGCCGTTCCATTGGTCATTTAAAGCCCCCCTAGAATTCCACCATGCCTTCCGGCATACCAGAAACCTCACTGTGTGCGCTTGCAGTCTTTCAGATTTCCAGTAACTTCAAAGTTACTTCTCATATGCAATAATTTTAATCCAAATGTGTTTGCAAAATCTTCAGAAGGCATAAATTTTGATGCCAATGCATTGCCAAAGATCTTGCAATCTTTACCCACTTTCTGCACAGCGGTGCAAACATGTCATTTCATAAAATTTTCAACTTCCGCAATCCGCATTGCTTTATCGTTCCCGCCAAAATATCCTGCAGAACATAATCATCGTATTGTAAACAAGTCAACAGTCAACTTAAATGTTTAATTGAAGAT
>NW_025938149.1:0-246 GCF_000764305.2 Hyalella azteca | reverse complement strand
CTTGCAGCGCAGGCGCGCGTCTATGAACAAAAGCATTGCTGTGTTCGCTGGGGACTTTGTTGTGGACTTTATTTATTGTGGACAAATAAGTCCCCGAGCAAATGTTTCATCGTGTAATAACGTGGAGATGTCTAATGTATTCTTCACAAACATCAAGATTTTGTACTATTCGTCAAGAATAATTTCTGCCGACTTCATTTACAAGAAAATTCGTCTTCTTAAAATAATGCTTGCAAATGTTACGGT
>NW_025938148.1:1415-74490 GCF_000764305.2 Hyalella azteca | reverse complement strand
TCCTCAGGTTGCTACACTCAATAGTTTACGTATAATTTAAGTTGAAAGTTATGTTCCGGAGAGTGACACGGCGGTAGAGGGTTAATGGCTTCGCCTCATGAATAATCACACGAGCTAAGGCAGTGCAATGTCTCATGGCTGACCACATGGCTGACAATGTCTCATGGTTGACCACATGGCTGACAATGTCTCATGGCTGACCACATGGCTGACAATGTCTCATGGCTGACCACATGGCTGACAATGTCTCATAGCTGACCACAGGGCTGACAATGTCTCATGGCTGACCATATGGCTGACAATGTCTCATGGCTGACCACATGACTGACAATGTCTCATGGCTGACCACATGGCTGACAATGTCTCATGGCTGACCACATGGCTGACAATGTCTCATGGCTGACCACATTTCACGGTAGGCACTTTCACAACTTAAGAAAACTGACACTGATATTGCAAGGCAATGGAACACGTCTTACCTTGATCACAGTTCAAACGAGACTCGTGACAGTAGGTACACTGAGTACTGACACCGAGTATGGTACTGACTAAAACCCGGACCTACACAGTACACTCTACAGCGCATACTAGGCTAATAGTGGTAAGTAGAGTACCGGTACTCAGTACTAGTTCACAAATTTTATTCAATTTCATCTATGATTTTGCTTGAATCCTACTTTGTTCGTCAACTCATAGAATTGATAATGGAAGAGTCTAAACTCTAAAGAAGTCTCTCTGCTTTGCCACCGCACTTCATGCTACCAAACTGAAGTGATAACTAAGCAAAAAAAGCACCCTCGCAAGTCGCAGGGTCTCTATTTAGAATACCAAATACCAATCACCAATGGCAATGGAAAACTGGCACTGCTGATGTGCTGGCTGCTGCACTCGCAGTCCGGTCTCTACAGTACAGTAGCAAGCGAGATACTTTTTATTTTCCATATAATTATTTAATATGAGGGACCATGCAAGTGAAAGTATCAGGGTTACCATGTGCGTTTGGTGATGATTGCCCGTTAATAGGCGGGCGTTAAAGGTGCCTGTACACAGGGATAGTACTAGCCGCTAGTTCATCCGGCGCTTGAACTGTCCACGCTACTATATAATATAGCGGGTCCAGCGTTTATTAGGCCGTAGGCCTGTCGCCGACTCTTAACATCGCAGAATATTCACAGCATTTTGCGGTCTCGAACTCGCAACTCACTGCTACAATTCTGCTGTGCTTAACCGCCCGGCCTCCTTGCCGATTCTGACCAGAAACTGGCGCACAGAGCTGGGATCGAACCCGCACCTCTCTGGTCCAATCCTGGTACTCCGCCTATACTTTCAAAAAAAGTTAAGAGATCGTAAGTTCATCAGCCAATCATTGACGGCCTTTCAAGCAAAATCCACCAATCATAGACAAGAAAATAGAGCGTAAGTACTTACGTTCACTTAGCGAGTTTTGAAAGTATGGCTCTGAACTTTAACCACTGGGCCACCCTGCCCAGTCACGAACAAGAATGCGTAAAAAGGCCCACTGCTTCATGAACAGAGTAACTATTCATTGGGGAAGAGCAGTAAATAATTTTGTGCTTGAAATTTGCCGTGTATTTATTCGCTAAAATCATCAAAACCTTATCCTACTCTACGCAGATGCGCGTCCAGTGCAAACGCTCAGCAACAACGCCATCTTAACCCTCTACCGCCTGACATGAGTACCCGGAGCAATATTAGTAGTATATTAACATTACTAATATAATATTGGTAATATTAATAGTACTAGTAACCGGAGCAATATTGTCACGAACCTACTTCCCAAAAAGGATACGATCTAGTGAGCGCAAAATGATTTTCCACTGATGGTTGTCGCCACGTACGACAACTTTAAAATGTTCTCTGTTGCGTACAAACATCCTCAGGTTGCTACACTCAATAGTTTACGTATAATTTAAGTTGAAAGTTTGTGTCGGTAACTCAAATGCTCAAATGAGAGAAAAAATCGTACTACTAATCGTTTGCATTATAAATTTGTTCACCACATGCATTTTTAACGTAAAACGATACATCATGCAGTTCAGGTATCGTTAATTATTCAATTTCTCCAACATTTCAGTTTTAAGTGAGTCCGAGAAGATGGAACATTACATTTGTGATGAAATTAATGTCCATCTGCTACAATTAACTGCTACAATTGCTAAATCAATAAATTTCTTTAGTTTACGCCACTAGTAAAAACGCTTTGATAGTCAAGACGATGAATACAATGAAATGGAATTAGAAGCTCAATAAAATTATCCCTTAGAACACAAATGCTTTCTTGTGCTGAGCGATCAATATGAATACAAGCGTCACTAGAACAGATGAATAACTACCGAACCACTTACTAAGATTAACATAGCTTGTACAAAAGTGTCATGGCGCGGTGAAAGCAACATAGGTTTACCAGGCATCACAAATGAGCTACAAAGAGAACTAATCCTTGGAATTATCGTACAAAATGATAGGCCTTATAAGTTTAAGTCAACACATCACGAGGAAGCCAAGAGACTTTCTCAGTCCTTTGACTATACATGGTTTTATTAAAAAAATCTCTAAAGGGTCTAAAGGCCAGAAAATTCTTGATTTTTCTTCCTCATTGAATTGCATCTTGATATGCGCATTAAGCAATCAGATGATTTGAATCCACTGTTGTTTCTAAACTAAGTTCGCGTCAGTAAGGAGAGAAGGCTCTTGAAGGCTGATTCAAATTAAAACTTATTTCAGGCAGTCACGCTGAATTAGTATAAAATTTAAATCGGGCGAGTGAAAATTCCAATAGAAAACAAAGTGTTTTTAATTAAATGCTGAGTGCTGAATTGGAATGATGGCAGGAATATGACGTCAATTTCACAGGTACACTCAATAAAATACCTGAAACAAACGATGAAAAGATATATATATAAGTGAAGAAATATAAGCGATTGTTTCATAGTGATTTTTACCTTGAATACCAAAATTCAATAATACGATGACATTCAACAAACAATTGTATGTTTCTAATTGCTCAACTTTAAAGAGGAAATCTCTTCAGTGATAGCAAACACAACAATACATGTATATATTATATACCAACCTACGCAGGACAACTAAGAACACAGATATCATGCGAATAAAATAAAATTTATAAAATGGCGTGCAGATTTACGAATTAAGTAATTCGAGGATTTATACGAAAATACAAGAAAACATTGCCATACAAAACACCATCCCACAAATGCGAAAGGTTGTTCATTGAAAACATATAGGATAAATCAAGGGATATGTAGCACAACAAGCAGTGCAATACAAAAACTACACACCTTTAGTAATATACACTGAACTAAAATTAATAAAGTGACGACATGAGCGGGTAGCCGACTAGTGAGTCAGTGAAAGAATCGCTTATAGGATTACGTTATATTGGACAGAAATTCTCCTGATGGGCGCAGTGCGAGTCCGTGCTTAAGTCGAGCTTTACACCAATGAAGCATATGGTCCGGAAGGAATGCGTTATGAACATTACTGTGAAAATATGCAGAGATTGTAATACAATAAGTTCGAAATCAGAACCTTCAATTGCTAATTCCATTAATAGGAAGATGAAGGATTCACACATATTGATGACAAACTTCAGTAACGAGTTTCTCAGATTTAGGCCGGAGCCACATAGCGCCCTGCCTGTTGTACGACAAGTAACTCGACCATTGCTGTCTGCTTGAGGTCAGAACAATGCACAATGCGTCACAAGAAGAGGCTTACCAGCCATCAGTCCACCACACGCTGATCCTTGTCTAGCTCCACAGCTTTATACGAAACAATGGCAGCAACAGAGTACCAATAGCCTCTACCTCAAACACGGTAATCACTTAAGAACGAAAAGTACAGAACACACTTGTATAGTAAGATAGACGCGATGGACCAAATCTAATTCGTGATATTCGAGACCTTTATTCTTGTTAGTGATATTTTTTGCGATTTGTGAGGTTTAATTGTATCATCTTGCATCAATGAACATCGTCGGAACAGACCGTAATACCATCACTCTGTCTTAAAGACAGTAATATAATGAACCACTCCACAGGATGGTCAATTAGAATGATTTTAATCCTGAAGAACAGATCGAACTATTGACCAAGATCAGGAATTGTTAAGATATTTAAAATTTTCATATCCTAGCACGGAGTTGTATACTAAAACTTATGCCCGACAATCCTGTTGAAGAAAACTTGAGTTCTCACTTGAGTGGGAATTCCGTGGTTAAATTGTTAATTTTAGCTTCAATTTTGCAAAGTTGCGGTTGAAAATCAAGCTTAAACATGACAAGCATCACCTAATTCTTGCAAATGAATAAGAGCCTCTGTAATGCCCAGTCAACTTAAAANGCTGTATAAGGTTGGTATCAACAGCAGGGTCCTGATGATCGAGGTCGGCTGCAGTTGAAGGCTGCGTGGACCCAGCGATGTCGCCACCACAGGCGCCGCCCCGCACGGTGTCCGCGTCCTCCTCAGGCTTGGGGTGCATAAGCGTGAACGGCAGCTCCGCAACAAGGTCCCCTGCTAGAGCTCCAAGTGTGAGCTTCACCTTCACTTTGTACTGCACAACAATGCCCAGGTTCTCCTTCTGTGATGGGTCTGTAATTAGAGAAGATGACGCCAGGTTTGTGTCTAGGGCAACTGGTACTAGCCTCGTGTATAGGGGTTCAGCCGCTTCAGAGGCATGCGCCGACAAGTGCCCGAGGCGCGGCCGAGAGAGACAACGATGTGTTGATATCTTGGCTGGAGAAGTGGCTAGTAGCGCTGATGCAGCTATGGTGAGAGCATCTGTGCCGCTCCTGTGAAGTATCTTGGGTCACGTAAATCATGGCTTGTTTGAACGATGTTTCTAAGAGGAATCCAACAAAGTGGATTCCAGACGATATTCAATTATTCTTTGAAATATTCCAAAAATATGAATTAAAGTATAATGTTTTCCATGATGGTTACTCCAACAAAATGAAGAGAGAAATGAGTATTTTGAAACGGAAAGAAGACCTTATCAGTCAGGGTTTAATTGCTCCCGACGCTGTATATTTAAGGGCTAGAATATGGAGTATGAAAAAGACGTATTGTAAAAGACATATGGAGTATAAAAAAGACCCCACACTATCCATCTTCACAGACCTCACTCGACGGCTTCTAACGACTCACTGGCGGGCGCAAACAAGAAGATAGCGGCACCTTATACTCTCCTCGTGTGTACAGGCTTACTAGCCGGATAGTCACCAAGCGACAAACACTAGCCAGATTTACTAGCCGTCTGCACTATCCCTGTGTACAAGCACCTTTAGCTAGCCACCGCATTACAAAGCTTCGAGCCTTTGTGGACACTAGACTCCGGTTCGAGCTGCGGTCGACTACGGACGTGTGTGTATGAAGTATGAACATTGAACAATCAACTAGCTAGATTTGTGTCCACCAAGATATTAGCTAAAATCGTATCTCACATATACTTATCAAGTTATCAGTATTATAAATAGGTAAGTCACGTGTGAGTGGAGGAGAAGTTGAGCCTCAGAGCTCGAGCTCCAAATTAAAATGAGGCGGCGCCATAAGCGGCGTAGGCCCACCCGCCACCCGTAAGGGTGGGGCTGGGGGCGCGTCCATGTCCGACTCTGACGTTGAGGCTGGCCCTACTGCTACTCCTTTGCCTGCTTCTGCGCCTTTGAAATTAGTCATTGCCGGTCGCTAACAATTCCAGTAACAGTATCATAAACTGCATTCCTGAGGCTGAGACTCCTGACCCCCCATCTTTATTGAGTTGCCCACCAGCACCAGCCTCACCAGGTGCCGAGCAGCCTACATCTAATAAAAAATCTTGTTACCCTAAGAAAAGTAATTTTGAAGGTTTTGCATGCCAATGGCTCAGACCACTCTCTTTGACTTCAGACATGTTGGAAGATGAAATCCCACTGCACCAACCCCTACTCTGCAACATGCTACCACCAGTACAGGGAATAGAGCAAGGGACTCTCTGAGATCTAACCAGGAGATTGAGATAGAGCCTGATAGAGCAAAGTTGTGATTATTGAACCAGTTGCTGACACCTGCCCAGTTGAGAAATTCTTTTCCAATGATTTGACCTTGAGTTAGGGCTAGGCTTTAGCCAGCTCTCCCTTTGGGCCTTTGGCAGAGCAGGAATTGCTGGAATGAGCAAGAATCTTGGCTGGAAGATTCTTGTCATTACTCTTGAGAAAGAGCCTGGAGTCTGGAGACATGATGCCCTCTACCCCTCTTTGCTGGAGGTCAATCACCTTGCCTCATGGAAAATAAAGGGCTGCCTTCCTATCAACTTTACAAAGTCCAGTGGAGTGATTGGACCAATAGGTAGTGATGTCTCTGGTGGGGATCTTGAAGAGGCTTTGGCATTGGCTGGCTTTGGTGGTTCCACTGCAGAGAGAATTCTGAAAGGCAATGATAAGGTTCCAACCTCAATGTTCTAAGTAACTTTTAACTCAAGTACTTTACCAAATTTTCTTAACCTTGGATACCAGTGTTTTCAAGGGAACCCATACATTGCCAAACCTTGGCAGTGTTTCAAGTGCCAAAACTTTGGTCACAGTGCAATCAGTTGCAAAAAACCCCCATGCTGTGTTGTCTGTTCTGGTGCCCATAATGTAAAAGACTGTACTCACCGACAGTCCGACACCAAGGCAGCCCACTTTGCTGTAACTGTGGAGGCCAACATACAGCCAGCTATGGTGGATGTAGTTTCATGAAAGAGGCTAAGGCAGTTGAAAGAATCAGAGTTGAAAACAAGGTTTCCTATTGAGAAGCTGTAAAAATAGTGAAACAGTCAGCCAACAGCAACATGTCTCAGTTTGATTAAGTAACTCGCTCTACTGAGTCAACCTCTCCATCTGACCAGCCTTTTCCCTCATCCCAGCAGGGAACCTGGGCTCAGAGAGTAAAGCCTAAACAATTCCACACTCCCCAAACTGCGACAATTGGAACCTAAATCCAGAATTCTACACCCACTTTGCAGGGACTTACTGTAACAAAATTTATTGAACTAATGTCAAAAATTATTGCCCTATGTACCAAACTGACAATATTGACATCACCAAAGTAGTCACTGACCTCACTAAGGAGGCCCTACAACTTGGCAGCCGCAGCACTCATCCTAACCCCACAACAGTGTCAACAAACTCAGACTTACCCCCATCCCCTATCCCCATGGCCAAAACTTCTGTAAGATCAAGTACTGCAAAGGAATCTGAAGAAACTGAGTCCCATGTGATCACGGATACCACTATGATTGAAACTTCTATTGAGCCATCTCCCATAATCAGGAGAAACCCTAGGAAAGCAGCTCAGGAAACAACAAAACTAACTGGCAACCAGAAGATGAGTGAAAGTAAAAGACAATCTAACATTACCTGCCACCCATTGCCCTCTGAAAAACATAAAGTTGTCCAATCCAAAGAATGCCTTCCCACAAAGAAATAAGGATGCTTTAGTGGAATTGTCATAGTCTTGGAAATAAACTTAGCAACCTCAAACTGCATACATAAGCTATCAAACCACATATTGTATGTCTCTCTGAAACATGGCTTTCACCAAACTTTGAGCCAACCTTCATCAATTATAGTGCTGTCTATAAGCATAGAGATGCTCAACAGGCTGGAGGAGGGCTTGCTGTGCTTATTCGAAGCGATGTAACCTACTTGGATCATGATTTGCAACTTTTTCCCCAGGGCTTCTTGGAAGTATGTGGTATAAAAATTTACTTGAAAAATTGAAAAATAGCAATATGCCATTTTCAATATTAAATCTGTATAACCCCAACAAAAATGTCACACAAGAATTTGATCACTATTTTTCACAGCTAGAGCCCTCATGTCTTATCATAGGGGATTATATGTCGACAGTATACATATATGATGGTGACTGTGACAGCAGCAAGGACTGTGAGCTGTGACCATGTTTTCATAGTACCTACTAAGTGCCTTCTAAATGACCATGTATGATGTACCTATGTAGTTTAGGAGCACGGTAGCCAAAATAGGGAGTGCGTTGGTGGAAAAGAAGCGGGATGCCTTAGACAAGTGCACTACAGTGCTCCAGTGCCCAGATCACTGCATTTCCTTGACAATTACCAGTCTTATAGGGCTGTCAAATTGCACCCCAAATCCCAACCACCCTCCTCCCCCATCTTCAAGAGTGGAGTGCTCCAGTCGTCCTGCTGGAGCTAAATGACCAACCATTTCCAGGAATTCCACCATGACTGTAACAGCTGCAAGAACGTTATGTTGAAGGGAATACTTTTTAAACTGCTATTTCTAGGGCAAAATTAGAGCTTATTTGTGATATGCTTACTTGCCATTGCCACCATGAGTTTGCAGTTCAGAAATGGCTTTTCACAGCTTGGGAAATAGGCTTATGGTTTGAAAATTCCATAATTCATGGCTTGAAAAATCCAGTCACGGTTCAGAGAGTAGAGGTTTTCTTCACTAGGTGATGGATGTGAATCTCAAGGGAGTAAGGAGATTGCTGTAGGACTGTAGGCAGTTGAGAGGTAGGTGAGCATGATGTATTGCCATGGGATTGGAAACGATGGTGGTACAGGTTGAGCACCAGGTGTGTTGGGCATCCCAATGCACTTGGTGTGGTACCATGTTTCACAGCTATCACAAGCAATGTGGGTTAGATCTCAGCCTTCTCACATTCTTCTTTCGGAAATCAAATTTGTCTAGTAAGCCATTGATTTGATTCAATATAATGAATAAGTGTTAGAAAGCACAAAAATTCAGTAAGATGGGCAACCTGATACATAGTTAATCAAGAGAGATACAAATGGAAGGAGGTGATTTCAGTTTTGTTTATATAATATATCATTTATATTGAAGGCTGGCAACATTATTAGCATTAATGGTAGCTAGGTTTTGAATTGGTGTCATAAATGCTTGCCTGCTGGCTGCTGTGGTTGTGGTGGTGAATTTAGTAGCTTTGAAGTTGCATCACTGACTGGTATTGTTAAACTGAAATTTTATCATTTTGTTTCTGATCATTGTTGCTTTACTAATTTTTACTAATTATTGCAGAATATGTCCTCAACAGTAACTTTTTATATTGCAAAATCTTTTAAGCTTGCTAGAATTGAATTCAGGTTTGGCAATTCTAACAAAGTGTGTACGTATGAAATAAGTACAGTGCACTTTGTGCAGGCAACTTGCTTGTAAACAATTAATACAAGGAACTGTGCTAAGCTGAATCCTCTCACTGTTATGATATTTTATATAAAGCTTGAAAAGAATTTACAGAAGGTCTAATTTTTGCTCCAAAAATTCCCCTTTAGTAACACTGAATATCAAGACATGGAAAATTATGAATGTATCAAGTCTATAGGTCGTGGCACTTTTGGGTAAGTATAATTTAGTTTCTTAATCATTGAATTACCTATATTCCCAATAATTTTAAACAATTCTAAATAAATATTTGTTTAAGATTATACTATTCAACAGCAAATTTGATATTTCATAATAGTTACTCATTTGAAGCTTAATTGCTGGAAATTTTGTCTTGCAGGATTCAATACAAAAGAATTTGCAAGTTTCTATATTCATCACAATGGGTTCCTTAGAAGCTAAAATTTGAATTATTGTACTGAATTCTTTTGAGTCAATTATATATAGGTACGTAATTAAATATGCAAAATCATACTTTATTGCTTTTTGTAACTTTCTCTGGTGGTTGTTGCTCACAAGTTGCCTTGATTATTCAAGCATCATTTAATGTTTTTATGCTTCATTCTTAGGTTTTTTTTTTTTTGCTCCATGCAAAATTTTCTGTATATGGGGCTAAGATTATCACTTTGGGATGAAATGGCCCAAGAAACATCATAAAAAAGGGCTTCAAAATCTTTACTAGTTTGAAATGGCCCAAGAAACATGATGAAAAAAAGGCTTCAAAATCTTTAACTAGTTTAATGGCCCAAGAAATCTGATAAAAAAACGCTTCGAAATCCTGAACTAGTTTAACGTGTTGTAAATTGGTGCTCTTTTTTTCAGTGCTGTCCACCTCTTCAAGAGGCGCAAAGATGGCCTGCCTGTGGTCATCAAGCAG
This sequence comes from Hyalella azteca, assembly GCF_000764305.2. Lineage (NCBI taxonomy): Eukaryota > Metazoa > Arthropoda > Malacostraca > Amphipoda > Hyalellidae > Hyalella > Hyalella azteca. The sequence continues at coordinate 64,390 of NW_025938148.1, read as the reverse complement.
ATATCACTTGAATCTCTCTCTCATCATGATGCTGATGTAACGGACACCTGTTAAGCTTAAGTGTTTTATCTGAACTTCAATATATTCATATTGAAGTTCAGACCTCAAGCTCCAGAATATAATAGCTTCCTCTCAATTATGGATGATGAATTTTTGGCATTTTTTACCTTCAAAATTTCATGGATTTAGGCAATGTATGAACCAGGTTTTTTTTTTCATGAAATAACTTTATCATACATTCCTGAAAAACTGATCTTATTTTAAAACAGCTTATGATTACCTATATACTGATTAGTGCTATTATTCTCCTCTGATAATAAGTGCCTTATTTGCTTACAACTATATTTTTCTGATCAAAGCCCTTCTTGATCTAATTATTGTACACATTGTTATATATTAGAAAAAGATAGCAGAATAAGCTTGTTAAAACACGAGTGATTAATGACACATATTGTTATATATGTGGCCATTTTATTTTTATTTTGCAATTCATTTCAGAGTTCATTGATTGAAGTTCGTGTGCTGTCAATCCTGCGACATCCCTTCATCATTCATTACCACAACAGCTTCAACCATGACTCGTCCCTCATGATAGTGATGGAGTACGCTGCTGGGGGCAACTTGCAGTCCTTCCTGCAGTCAAGACTGCCCAGCAACTTCCTCCAGGAACAAGTATGATCTTAAGCCTCATCTTATAACCTTACTTCCTTATTTGCAGTGCGGTCAAGCAAAAATAACCTGCTTATTTCATATCAACTCACTCTTTTTAGTGCATTTTCTCATTTATGGAAAAAATGCACTATTGTGCTCGCCATGGCCGTCTGTCTGTCCGTCTGTCAGTCCGTGACTTCAAGTTTTAGTCAACAAGAAAATGCGCTCTCTGTCACTCACTGCAGTGAGTGCAGTGAGTAGTTATATATTTTTGGAATATTGATCAGGATGCAATGATGTTCTATTAACAGATAATTATCAATTGTAGGTATCATGCTTTTAAACTTCAAAAATATTAAATAAATATTTCTATTTAATATTTATATGATCCTACTGAGTGTTATAAAATTATATCTTTGCACACATCTTGTACATGTTATTTCTACACATTGATGTACTTGGGATGTAAAATCTTGTATTTTGCTGAAAGCTCTCTTAACTCTCAGTAAATAACAATAACTAATTTGCACCATCATGCATGGATTAAGTTCATAATAATTGTTCATAATAAGTGTTCATAATAAGTGTTCATAATTGTAATAATAAGTTCATAATAATTGTTCATAATAAACTTATGAGCATCATGCATGGATTAAGTTATAATTGGTTTTGGCAGCACGCGGTGGATCTGTTCACGCAGATGACCTTAGGCCTGCAGCACATCCACCGCCAGAACATCTTGCACCGAGACCTCAAGCCCCAGAACATCTTCATGGATATTACCCACAAATATCTCAAGATAGGGGACTTTGGTATATCTAAGATTTTGAGCAGGTGTGTAGTGAAACACTTGGGTATAATAAGTTGTATTGTGTTGTGTGGCTAGGGTGTGTACTGTGTTGTGTGGCTAGGATGTGTACTGTGTTGTGTGGTGATTTGATTTAAATAGTTTTGAAGATACATGAATGACGAAGTTTTAACAATCAAGCTTTCATGTCAATTAGTGTTCTTGGTGTGCAATTTTTATTGGCTAAATACATAGCTCTTCATCACATTTCATTCACAAAGATAAGTTCAATCTCGATTTAAAAATTTTGTATCAGATACAATTAGGAAACGTATTGCAACTTATTTGCTTGATCCCGAGTGAGCTAAAATGTGTTGGTTTCCTTGCAGCAAGAGCAAAGCATTCACTGTGGTGGGGACCCCGTGCTACCTCTCCCCAGAGCTGTGCCAGAACAAACCTTATAACAAGAAGAGCGACGTCTGGGCCCTCGGCTGCATCTTGTACGAGCTCTTGACGCTCAAGATGGCATTCCAGGCTGAGGTGATGAACTGGATGCTCTACGGTTTTATGGTGTACTGTGATGTGTGTCTAGGGTGTGTGTGCTGTGTTGTGTGGCTAGGGTGTGTGTGCTGTGTTGTGTGGCTAGGGTGTGTACTGTGATGTGTGTCTAGGGTGTGTGCTGTGTTGTGTGGCTAGGCTGTGTACTGTGTACTCCCCACACGTACAAACTGTTAGTTTTCTCTCACAACCACCAGTATTATGGTGAAGCTGTGATGATACAAGTTGTTAGTTTTCTCTCACAACCACCAGTATTATGGTGAAACGATGATGATACAACCTGTTGGTTTTCTCTTGCAACCACCAGTATTATAGTGAAGCTGTGGTGATATAACCTGTTGGTTTTCTCTTGCAACCACCTGTTTTATGGTTAAGTGATGGCAGCAGTTTTTCATATCCTATTTGAAATAAATTTGGATAATTTTTCCAATTGCTCGTTGTCACTTGCTGCTCACATCCAAATATCACGTAAATCTCAACACGGAGATGTGAGACTTCCCCGCTTATAGATATAACTGTTTCTTTAATACATTTTATGTCTAGCATTTGAAGAATATTGTTCTTTTAAAGAATATTGTTAAATATTGATGAATATTTGTTAATGTACACTGTGTGTGCAGACGATAATGGCGCTTTTCACGAAAATTACTAATGGCGACTTCGCTGCGGTGAGCAGCGAACGCTGTGGCGAAAACCTGTGGTCGCTGCTGGAGTCTCTGCTGCAGCAGGACGCTGCCTGCCGCCCCACCACAGATCAGGTTACTGCTGCCTTACTGCCTGGTTACTGCTGCCTTACTGCCTGGTTACTGCCGCCTTACTGCCTGGTTACTGCCGCCTTACTGCCACTTTATTGCCTGGTTACTGCCACTTTATTGCCTGGTTACTGCCGCCTTACTGCCTGGTTAATGTGAGGATGAAATGTTGTCACTATTTTTGAAATCTGACCCATTCATTTGTGTGAGTGTAATTTTAATGTTGTCCAGGTGCTGGCGAGCCCCGCCGTCATGAAGACCTACATACGCCTGCACATGGACATGGGCAGAGTGCCCGGCGCTACCGTCGCGCCAGTTCGCTGATAATCCTGCCTCGCCTAAGGATCTCACCTGAAATTTTCTCAATTTTCATGTGCTGTTGAGATTTTTATTTGATAATATTGCTGCCATCAATCGCTGATGAAAGGAATTCATTCTGTTATGATTAATAAGTAAGTATCTTGGTCGTGTTGATAACTATATAATGGTTCTAGCGGGTCAGCAAACCAGACGCTGTGCCCCAACTACCGGTGGCTTGAGTGCCCCTTGAAATTAACTTCCTCCCTTATGGCCACTTGTACCTGTAGGATGTGCAAACATAACTACAACATCACCTTTGACATTACCTGCATCCTCACTTGCTGTAAAATTTGCTATTTATTCCTATTTCTGTCGTGGGCTTTGTTTTGTTTGTTTGTTTTTTTTTTTGTTGCCAAGAGCGTCACGAAGAGCTGTTCAGGAGCGAAGCTGTTATCTTATCAGTGCAGCTTGCACTTGAAGGCCTATAACTTCAAAAAAAGTTAAGAGATCGTAAGTTCATCAGTCAATCATTGACGGCCTTTCCAGCAAAATCCACCAATCATAGACAAGAAAATAGAGCGTAAGTACTTACGTTCACTTAGCGAGTTTTGAAAGTATGGCCCCTGGACACCTGACGCCCTCGATAATTGCGTGTGAGTCGAGAAAATATGCAATATTGGCGCTGTTTTGCATTCCTAAAAGTAATTTATTGAGTAGTTAACTCGGGTTGTGATTATTTGTTTGAGAATTAAAATAAATGTTTAATCAGTAAGTAGTTGCCTCGAGATGAAAATAGTTTGCTACGCCCTCCAAAATGTTAGTAATGTACGGTAAAAATTACTTTCTTTATTTAACTTCTTTCTTACGCTGGTAATATGCGAATTAAAAATTAATTTTCGTTTATTTGACATTCATTTCACAATTGAGTAATGTCATCTATTTAAGAAACGAGGTACTGCAAGTCTGCAGTCAAACCATTGCATGCTGTTACTGTTTCTTCAATAATGAAACTGTGATAATAGTGCTGTGATAACCATTGCTGTCACTGTTTCTTCAGTAATGAAACTGTGATAATAGTGCTGTGATAACCATTGTTGTCACTGTTTCTTCAGTAATGAAACTGTGATAATGTAGCCCCGCTTGAGATCTCGTTACTACCAAACTGCGACTCATATCTCCCTTGGGCATCATGAGCCTTGTGTGGAAGGCTGTAGCTTTAGTTTAGGGAAAATTTCTTCGTTTTTTGTTTCACGTGTTCAGTTTGAGAGCCGTGAACCTAAGTTGGGGCCCTGCAGTTCAATTTGATCGCCAAATTTGGGGCTGAGGTGTTCAATTTTAGCGCCATAAGCCCAATTTCGGCTCAGCAGTTCAATTTGAGGAGATGTGAGCCCAATTCCAATTGACGTGGAGGCTCCGTCTGCCTGCTGTCTCCGCTGTGATCAAGATTAAAATTCTATTGTAAAGACTAACATAAATTACATAGACCAATTAATTCTTATAGGAAATAACGAAGTTTTCAAAAACAATTATTTTTATTGGAAATTAGTTAGTTTTTAAGGCCTATAAGCTTGGTCATTTTAGGCACGAGTTGAACAAGTCCGTAACCACCAGCTTACTAATAATGTCTAGTAATTGTGATATCGGCGTTGATATCTGCACTGCTGACGAGTCTAGACATGATCTTTACAGCTTACTTGGGTTTTGAAACCGCGACTCGCTGTTGAATTATTGTTATTCTTAACCGCTCGGCGACCTACCGCGTTTGATCTGAATTTTTACAGCTAGCAGCGAGTACCGAACCCACAACTCGCCGCCCCCTCAGTTTGGTGCTCCGAAGTCGTTCGACTCTGCCTCGTGTATATAATGTATTGTATTAATGACGCTCATTCTCTTGAATTCAAAATTCAACAGAAATTTAAAAGAAAAGAAAATTCCATTAATATTTGTCATATCATAATAGATGGTCACTTAGTAATTTATCCTAATAATAAATTTAATAAGTAATAAAAATAAACCTTGATAATAAAATTTTGAATAGAAAACTTTGCATTACGTTTTATCGTTTCAAAACTTTCGTTGTTCCCTTTACCAGGTCTTTACGCTAATGATATTCTACTGAAAAATTATTATTTCTATATAATTTTTGAGCATATTCTATTATTATTTGATTCAAAAATTATTTTTCGGTTCTTTATTTATTTAATATATTCTATTGATGTTCGATTTAAAAATTTATTTTAGTTAATGCATTGTGTAACATCCGTTAACTGCATGTGATCGCTCTGGCAACTGACTGACGCTCAGGCTGTGCATGGAAGTACAAATAAGCTTTTTCCTAGAACTTGATGTACACTCAGAAAAAATAGACATTTTGCTGAATGGTGATGCACTTTTTGCCTTTTTGTGGGTCATCCTGACCCGCTTTTGCCCGGCAAAAGACTCAGGAAACGCCCATGGACGCCCAGTCCTCCGCTCAGGAAAATGAATGAGTAATGTTGTCCATACTGTGATACAGTTTCTTGTCCACGTCACGTACAGAAAGCAGACGTAGTATATATTCGCCCTATTATCTGAATTTTTACAGCTAGCAGCGGGTACCGAACCCACAACTCGCCGCCCCCTCAGTTTGGTGCTCCAAAGTCGTTCGACTCTGCCTCGTGTATCTGTAATGTATTGTATTAATGACGCTCATTCTCTTGAATTCAAAATTCCCCAGAAACTTAGAAGAAAAGAAAATCCCATTGAAATTTGTCATATCATAATAGATAGTCACTTAATAATTTATCTTAATAATAAATTTAATAGATATAATGATAAAAAACGAAACTTGATTATAATAATTCTAATAGAAATAGAATGCGTCGCATTACATTTCATCGTTTCAAAACTTTTGTCGTTCCCTTTACCAGGTTTTACCGAAATTTCTAATTAACAATGAAGTTGAACTAATTTTTTTTCTTCATTTCTTACCAACGCTCTTGATATTCGACCTAAAAATTATTTTTCGTTTTATTTTCTTATATATTCTATAAATATTTAATTCAAAAATTATTTTTCATTTTTTAAATATATTATATTTATATTCCGTTTGAAAATGATTTTAGTTAATATATTGTGTAACATCCTTTAACTGTGATCGCTCTGGCAACTGACTGGCGCTCAGACTGTGCATGGAAGTACAAATAAGCTTTTCCTAGAACTTGCTGTACACTCAGAAAAATAGACATTTTGTTGAATGGCGATGCACTTTTGCCTTTCCTGACCCGCTTTTGCCCGGCAAAAGACACAGGAAACGCCCATGGACGCCCAGTCCTCCACTCAGGAAAATGAATGAGTAATGTTGTCCAAACTGTGATACACTTTCTTGTCCACGTCACGTACAGAAAGCAGACGTAGTATATATTCGCCCTATTGCCTAAATAGTCAAACTGGGTCAGGATGACCCACACACACCCGCAATAAAGCAATTTATATATGGAAAAAGTTGTACTTATTTCCCTGGGCCCATACCTTCAAAAAAAGTTAAGAGATCGTAAGTTCATCAGCCAATCATTGACGGCCTCTCAAACAAAATCCACCAATCATAGACAAGAAAATAGAGCGTAAGTACTTACGTTCACTTAGCCAGTTTTGAAAGTATGGCTCCCGATTTTGTATGGGAAGGTGGGGCTTTGAAGAGGCAATGATTTTGATTGAATCTTTTTGCTTCATATGATCCAAAACCTTGTTATTTTTCTTAATCATTTCCTAAACTATCTTTGTATGAAAAACTTCTGAGAGCAAAGGATCATGAGGTCTATCCACATTAGTTCGTATCCCTACTGATAGTCCTAATCAAGTCAGCGTGGCAGTTTAATGTATTGTGGTTATAGTGTCAATTGGTAAACCAGAAAATAGATGAGAAGACACTAGGAGCCGCTGATGTCATCTGACAACACGTCTATATACCTGCTAGTGCAGCTGATGTCATCTGACAACACGTCTATACCTGCTAGTGCAGCTGATGTCATCTGACAACACGTCAATACCCGCTGCGCCGCTGACACGAAAAGAAAATAATTTATTTAGGAAATTATGGAAATGCGTACAAAGAAGATAATTTCAGGCTTAAATAACTTGTATTGTGCCGCTGGTCATGTGATCCAGCACCTCTCTTTCGCTTTACATTGAGATACAAAAAGGCTATAACACTGTCATCGCTGAAGGCTTTATACATTTTATACAGGAGGAGGCAGCCCTGCTTGCCCTCTCATGCCGATCAAGCCCACGGAGTCCAAAATAGCACGCTTTAGCTTCTCAATGTCTCGACGAGCAAACCTGGTTATAGATATTTCAAAGTGTTTCTAATCTCCAGAACTCTAAGGTTTATCTTTCATAAAAATATCGCATGACTCTGGCTCTGGGCCATTTCCCATCGTTTGTAAAACAAAATTAATGAAACAAAGAAGTGTTTCGAGCTGGCATTGAACGCCATATTGCAACTGTCTTTCCCAAACCATCTCAAGCGGTGCTTACTTTTAAAACTCCCATGCGGTTGTTGAAAACAAAATTCCTTCTGTGCGAGCGTCGTCGGCCGATGCTCCCCCGGCATCATTTGCCCTTTCGACTGTGTGCTCCAAGAATTTACTCGCGTCACAGCTGACGACGTCATCGCTACAGTGTATGCGCTGCCTAACCAGCAGCGTGCTGATGCCGACGTCGTTACTTAAGGGTAATGTTGTAACCCTAGCACATTTTCTGGTCGAACTTTTCAACCGCTGCCTCAATGACGGTTTAGTTCCGATGACCTTCAAATCAGCTTACATTACGCCTCTATTAAAGAAATAGACCTTGGCGCTTCCGATCACAAATAATATCGACCCATATCCAACGTGTCCATTTTGTTGAAACTGCTGGAACGCGTTGTGGCCCGACAGCTGAACAACCATCATCAGCATGTCCGATATCATGCCTCGCCTCCAGTCTGCATACCGTCATCTCCACTAGACGGATATCGCTGTGCTGAAGGTGCTTGCAGACATTCTGCGAGCAGTAGACCGCGGTGCCATTGCGGCACTAGCTTTACTCGACCTGTCGGCCGCGTTTGACACGGTCGACCACACCACTTTATCCCGTCCACTTGACGTATAATTCGGCCTGTGCGGCACAGTGCTGCTGTGGTTAGAGTCCTATCTCAGCTATAGATTCCAATGCGTTCGACGCGAGAGCTCGTCTAAGCCATCGTTGGTCACTTGCGGCGTACCACAGGGATCAGTTTTCGGCCCGATCTTCCTATTATTTACTATCGACGTATTGCATATAATCGATTCATATATTATGAATCCGCATATGTTCGCCGACGACACCCAAATTCATGGTTACTGTGCACCGGCTGACGCCGCATGTCTGTGCAATACATAAGCGAAAATTCGACCACGTGACGCCGATATTGAGCGATTTTCACTGACTGGGTATGCAGCAGTGAACTAAGTTCAAGGTCGCTGTTATGACGTTCCGATGCCTTCACGGTCTGGTGCCTCTTATCTCAAGGAATGTCTGCAGCGCGTGTTGCCTTCTAGAAAACGATTGCGTTCGTCATCAACAGCGAACCTCGTACCGGCCACACGTCTATCTACCATCGGCGACAAAGCGTTCCTGGTCGCCGCCGCCAGAACCTGGAACAATCTGCCGGCTTCCGTAACTTCGGCTCCTTCGTTGCAGGTGTTTCGCCGACTTCTAAAGACGGAAATATTTCATAGAGCCCATGAATCTAGTGCTTAGTCATTTTATCCGTTCCCATCCTTTCTTGTGTTTATTTATTTTTCGCTTGCTATTAATCATATGTGTGACGCGCCCTCGAAGTTCGTTTGAACCAGACGCCACGATAAATGCTTCGCAGAATAATAATAATAATATACAGTCTTTTCTCGGCTACATACAGTCTTTTTCTCGGCTGTAGGTAGCCAACATCAACAAGCTGATGAGTCAACTACACTCAAGTTATTAATGCATCCTGAATTTATCCATCATATTTTACTTAATTAAAGAGGGACAACCCTGGTCCAGAATACGTCCGGCGATGTTGCCAAGACTGCGTCCCCAGGAAGGTAGTTCCATTCGAATATGATGCGGGGAAAAATGTCATCTAGTTCTAGCGGTTTGAGTTCAGCTGAAGGGGACGACATGCTCTTGAGGATAGGACTTCTTGCTATTCTGAATAGAACATCTGACGGTGGGGAGGTGGCTGGTGTTAATGCCGGCTGGTTATTGCGGATTTTATATTACGCCTTCGTCTGTCTAGCAACATTGGCCATCCTAGGTCGTGTAGCATGTTAGCCACACTGAAAGTCCAGTAGAAACGATGCGAGACCCACCGCGCTGCTCTACGTTTTTTGAAGGTGTCAATATCGTCTGCTGTATGAGGATCCCACACATAACTGCCGCACTCCAGTACGGAGCGAACTAATTTATAGGTGGCTGCCTTGATGGATTTGTAGACAATCTTAACGTTTCGTCTGATGAAGCCCACGTGATGATTTGTCTTATGTGATATCATAGTGATGTCGGCGCTGAAGAATAGTCCTGATTTGGCCTGTCGCCGACAGGCCACTTTGTACTGTTAGAAATAAGGGGCCCCCACTGCAGCTGCTTAGTGAGTGTGACCCAAAGTACTTAACATAACATAACCTAGTGATCTCGGCGCTGAAGTGTAGGCCTGATGTGGCCTGTCGCCGATTCTTTTCCTTTTCGTGCCTTGTTCACAGATTTTAAATCGTGTCATTTGACAGGATCTTTTAATAACTGACGATAGTTTGAAGTAGCTACTAGACTTCCACCGAGTTCGATATGGTGCTAGGCATTTCAAATCTGAACATAAATTTTTCCATAGCTTTATCTAGTCTGTTCTTGAACGCGTTCATACTTGGAACGCCAACGATGTCATCGGGGAGGCTGTTCCACATGTCGGTGATTCGAAGCGAGAAGAAATGTTGTGGCGTGGAGAAGTTGACGTCTCAGACAAATTTACGGCCGTACTTGCGGCCGGTCTCGCAGCCGGACTCTGTACCTGGAATATCTGGAATATCTCTGTACCTGGAAGTACTGAACGTAGCTCGATGAAAATCTATTTTATAGTATGCTTATGTCCTTATTTAGTGGTATTTCATTGCTCCTCTCCAAAAAGATTAGAAAAAGAGAGATTAGAATTTGCGCCCAAGACTGTTTTTGAGTTAAGTAGGCACATTATTGCGTTATACCTGAATAATCATGATTCACATAAGGTTCCAGAAAGACTTTAGAGAATTGAATACAAAAGCAAAATTACAAAAACCTTTGACGGGGTAATTGTTGTAAATTGAAATAACAGATGAAACTACCATTCACACTATCACATCTCTTCTCGTGTGGTTAAAGAGACAGTTTATGCTGACTTCTTCTATTGAGTCTTTAGCGGGCAAGTTACTATATTTGATCACCTAATATCACCTCTAAAAAAGACCCACAACAGCCTCGAGTTTGCGTTTGCAGCCTACTTTTTATTTATCATGCCTCTCCCTACCTCCATTCATCTGAGCATCATTCCGTATCTAGCCTCATCACCTACCATGCTCAAGATTTGTAATGTAAGCATTTAAATGAATGTTTTGAAACGGAATATGAAATTGACTCTCTGTTCACATTTTTTAAAGGGGAGGTATCGGTATCCATGGTACAACTAGTATCAACCAAGACTATCTATTCAATTAAATAAAATAATTTGAAGAATTGCAGTAAATTGAAGTTGAATACATACCCTTTACATTAGTATCGTTAAATTGAATAACATATATTTTTGTTAGCTTATCGACTGTATTTAATAAATTCTGCAATTGCAATTTACTCATTAAATGTCCAGAATTTCAGATTACCCATATGCGTAATTACATCTAAGAATGGCTCACTAATTCGTTTATCGGATAAAGAATTTTTTTAATATATTAAACCTTACCCGCGAAAGGGTTAATATAAAAGGAAGGAATACCATATAGAGAGTTCGAAACAAAAATTTTGGGGGTAGCTTTTAGTGACATTTAACGTATTTTTGGTTACTATTAGTTCGACGACGGAGGTGGTTACTGGTGGTATGATGGGAAGAAGGTTGTGAGTGTTTGCTATATTTGTAAACAGTCGAACCTTTAACACGATGTCGCAGGAAGAGGAACTTATCGCCAAAAGAGCCAGGATGAAAGCTGCTTTAAAGGCTCAATTTATCAAGCAGCAATACAATCCCTACCGTTTCATCAATGGCAACGAACCAATTGTAAGTTGAATTGAGAAGGTATTAATAGTTTTTTATTTAGTTACTAGTACTTAATAGATCTTAACTTAAGTCTATACTGAGAAAATAAACAGATTTTTTGTAGTTAGTATCTTAAAATGTGAATGAATTTTTTGTTTTGGTCATTGCTGGGAAGTGGAGACTGGAACAACAGTTGATCATGTTGATGCTCACTTGATGGTGAAACCTCTATTGTTGAATCTTGAATTGCTATGCACTATGCAGGGTCCAGCCTTCCAGGATCACAGCCTTCACAGGATGGAATGCTCCTAGGGATGAATGATGATCTCAATCATATAGCTAAAAATTTTGAATTGAACAATTTTGTCATTTTGAAGACTCCATTGATTACAGAACTTTAGTTTTTGCAAGTGTATTCAAGAACAGTTTCTGATATAGTAGGGACATAGGTATCCATTATCATTGTGAAATAGAAGCAGCATTTCTCTTCTTATATATAAATAGGATAGGATTATTAAAATACCAATCAAATCCATTCATTGTCATTCAATTTGTGATGTATGAACAACAGTTTTACTTTCATTCCTATGATGCTCATTTTTACCGGTTGAAGCTGTAGAATTAAATTACATTAAAGAAATTAATTAAAATTAAATTTTATTATTTAATGTACTAGATGGTACATGGTGTAGAATTAAATTCTATTAGAAAAATGTTAAATTAAAAATCTGATTAAATTTTTTAAACTAAAAATTAATTTATACTAAATTAAATTGTATTATTAATGCACCTTATGGTACATGCTCTATGTTTTATAAAATGAAATAGTTTCCCATGGTGGTAGGGAATTATTGTGAGTACTTATGCGTTTGCAAGAGCATCGCCTGGTCCGGCTCAGTTTCAGAAGTGTGAAAGCTTTTGCCGGTGAAGGTTGTGTTTTACGATCGGTCCATAAAGAAGTGTTGATCGGTTCAAAATGACATAAGAACAGGTTCTTTTGAATAACCTATGGATTGGCACCATGTAGTTTCCCCTTTTAAACAACGAACATTTTCTAAAAGACAAAATGTTAAAAAACTCGCCATGGCAGATGAAATCATTCAGAATTTGAAGTGAAGTTATTAAGATAAATTTAACATAATAGGGCAAAAAAATGGAAAAAATTCAAATCTGGAACATATCAATGGGTTTTTATAATTTAAAACAACTTTCAATCATTTAAATCTCAGTATGGAATGTGGATCAAGTGTATTTATTGTGAAATCAAACTTGACATGACCAAAAGAAATGTGTGTGACACCGCCATGTCAAATGTAATTGTAGAAGCATGATGTGAATTTACTCCCTGAAAAGTTACAGTTAATCTCATAATTTTGTGTGATAGCAAAAACTTTATTGGTATTGTCCAATTGTGAGAATTTTTTGTGAATGTGGATGTGTTTTTTTTTATTTTAGAACATATTCATTGCAAAAATTTGTCAACTAGCCTACAGATAAACGACTAGTTAACTTGATTGAGGCATTGCCAACACGGCATTGGATTTCAAACCACTTGCAATTTCAGAAGCGTGGCAGTTTCTAATGAGCTCAGTGTATCAATTTTCACTGCAGTGGAAGGTGGGTAGGTTTTTTGATACATTTTCTTATGTTAACATGAGAATATATTACCTATACAGAATTCCACACTGAATTATTCCACACATTGCAGGATCTACCTGATGGGCAACCTCAGCTCACAATTCCGGTGTTCATAACAAGTTAAAACTCTTCTGCTTTGATCTGACTGCAAAAGATCTTGATATAATAATTAGTCAGTCATCAAGGATACAAAACTGATTTACACTAATTATTTTCTTTATTTTATTCAAATTTTCAAGGTTCCCAAAAGACCATCAAATTTGTTATTGTCCTCTACAACATTGAAATTTTGCTATTTAGGAAATTGATTTTGACTGGAAATAAGAGCTACTATGGGCGACAGCATGGAATTATATTTAGGTAATATATTCTCATATTTACATGAGAAAATTGATCAAAAAGCCCATCACAACCACGTTACACCTTATATTATACTGTAGTGACGAAATTTATACCAAGACACTGAGCTTGTCAGAAACTGCCACGCTTCCGATATCTTGCATGGTTCAAAATCCAACACTGTGTCAACAACACCTCCCTTGAGTATATTTAATAGGTGTTTATCCGTATTTCACAAATTTTTTCAACGAATATGTTCTAAAATGAATAAAAAATTATGTCAACTTTTGCAGAAAAATCCTTACAATTTCATCAATACCAACAGAGTTTTCTAAACCACATGAAATGATGGGATAAATTGCAAATCATTCATGGAGTATGGGCACTTCATTATGCCATGTAAACATTTGACGGGACGGGGTCACACACCTTGCTCTGGTCTGTCAAGTATGATTTCACAATAAATAGATTTGATCCGCATTCCACTTGGAAGTGTAATGATGGAAAGTTGTTTCATAATTTGAACACCTATTGACAGAGCTGGGCAGCGCTTCTTTGAAATTTAGCGGCGCTACCACTACCGCTACATGCTCTAGATGTAGCGGGCACTACCCCTACACCCACTAGATTGTAGCGAGTGCTACTGCTACAGTAAAATGTAACGCCACTACATTAGCCGCTACAATGGCCAAAATTATTGGAAATCTCTAAACATTTATTGTTCTGCTATTGGGATTTACTCATAAACATTTAATTAAACATTTTCAAAACCTATTAATGCAACTTCATTACAATTAACCTAACCGGACTATAGTACAGATTAGATACAGTAAATAAAAGTTAGTTATTTTCATGTTTTACCTTCCCTACATGGATGTCTACTTTAATCTACCAATCTCAAAAATTATCCACATATACATATAAAAAATCAGTCTTTTATTTGTAGATATATGTGTATATATACAAATATATATCTGTATATATTTGTAGATTGGTAGATTAAAGTAGACATCCATGTAGGGAAGGTAAAACATAAAAATCACTGCATAAAAATAACTCAGCAAACTGAAACATGAAAAAATACCTGTAAGTGGTAACTGGTAACAACTTAACAAGTAACAACTACATGTTGACACCAGTAATAGGCTGAGGTTGACAGCATTACACCAAAATCTTTCGTTCAGTTTTATTCTGTAATTTATATTATTTATGTATCATGTTGGTTTTTAAATAATATTTAATTCTATTAAGTAAAATCTAAAGGCTTTATCTATAAATGTAGCGGTAGCGCTGTAGCGGCAAAACAGGGTTTGGTGGGGTTTTTCTTGAATTATGGCGTATCCACCGTATTATTATGAATATGAAACCTCATATTGCTACTTGAATATGTAGCGGGCGCTACCACTACAATTGCTTAAATGTAGGGCTGCTACCGCTACCTAAAATGTTGCAGCCACTACATGTAGCGTGCTACTGCCCACCTCTGCCTATTGATACTTCTTCTCGTGTCTTCTAGAAAATGTTTGTTGTTTAGAAGGGGCAACTGGTGCATTATATAAAGCATTGATCGCTTAGGCATGTACCACAACTCCACAAGGTGTAATAAACAATTCAATTCAATTTAATGAAATTTAATTTGTAATTTAAAAATTTTAATTAAAATTTGTAATTCAACATTTTATTAACATCATTTAATTCTACAGCATGTAGCAAGTGGTGTTCAAATTTTGTTTAAATAATATGTGTTTAAAAATTACTTTTAAAGACAACACTTCTAAAGAATCCAATGTCTCAGGTGTTACATATGTACAATTAATTTCTAATTTTATTATGAAATACCTATTAAAAATTAATTTTTAATTCAATTTTTTATAAAAAATTAAAATTTCCAAAATTATTTATTCTGTCAATTGATACATGCATTGTCTCTGACTTTACTCAAGTGTGCAAAATTTTATATCCATTGGACAGGTAGAAGTGTGTTAAAAATCGATTACCGTATAAGTTATGTATAGCAGACACAAATTATTTTTTTTTTCATTTTTTAATATCAAAAATAAAATTTGTTGAATTTTCAAAAATATTTATTCTGTCAATTGATTCAGGCATTGTCTCCAATATTACACAAGTGTGCAAAATTTCAAAAAGATTGGACTGGTAGAAGTGTGTTAAATATTGATCATAAGATTTGTAGCAGACAAACAAACAACAAGAAGTGAAGTTAAAGAGAAGTGATGTAAAAATAAATAATAATTAAATTGTATTAAATTTAATTTTTTAATACACGACTTCATACATGCTGTAGAATTAAATGATGCGTATTATGCCAAGGTGTTTTACACCCCAGCATGGGCAGACGATTGATAGGTCTGTTTGAATTCAGTCATATTCAATTTATTTAGAATTCATTTTAGATTTGTTTTGTCATTGAATTCTGTCCCTCAGGCATTAGTGGCTTTAACAGTTGACTTTTCAATGAGTAAAGCAAAATAAAATATCAAAATTGTTATTCAAGTCATGAACTGCAAGTATGTGTTTTATTTGCATTTGGTCAAACATTGTCTATCAATGATTCTTGTTATGTGTTATTTTAGTAAAACCGCAATCTAGACTTTATTCTTCTTGAGCTCATTCTTTGCAGTGGGTGTCCTTGTGATGAGCTGAGGACTTTGTAGTCCACGGTCACGCTGATGCTGTCCAGATTAACAAGCTATATTCCTTTCTCAGCTTTTCAATTTCTACTTTGGTTTTTGGTGCCGAGATCATGCCAAGATTTTTAATAAGATGGTTTGTATATATGGCCAGAAACTGATGTCATTTGTGTTGTTACCTTGCCGAAATAAATCAAAAGAGAACACAGACCCCAAAATTGGAGAACTGTTTACTATAATTGATCCGTAATCTCCTCGATTTTATGATAACTGCAGTCATGTCAGATAGAGCATGTAATAGCAAGCACCAAATTGCCTCATAATTGTCATGGCTTGATGAATGAGTTGCTGGTTGATTATCCACTTGTTAGAAAATGCAGTAAAAAGTATTAAAAATTGATTCACTGATCAAATTTATTTTATGGCCAAAGTGATAATAAACTTTGTGCTTCAAAAATCCTGGCCTGACTTGCAATGTAGAAATTTGACATGCCTGATGTAGCCTAATTTTACCTGAACTTACAATTTTCTCATTGTTGTATGATTAACCATTGAGTCCACTAAGCTATAGAAGGGCTAGCAACATGATCATGAGTTTTTTTTTAACTTTTCAGATCACTTCTACTCTATTGATAAGCTTTGAAGAATCCAAAACTGCTGAGTGGTGGCCACCAATACCATAAGTGGTCCATACGCAGGATGGTGCACGTTTTTTAATATCTTTCCCACAGGAAACTTGGCTAAACAACTACAACCCTCTGTAAAACAGGCCTTATGATCATAATTTGGGCTATGGATAAGAAATGTCAAACAAAGACTCCAGTTATTATATGATAGTTAAGATTTCCCATTGTTAGTCATTCATCAGCCATCTGAAAATTACCCATAGCCTGAGAATCTGTGCAGCATCAGATATAACCTTACAAATATCAGACACTTGAGAGTAGGAACTGCACGAGATCTCAAAACTGAGCACCGATTTCACGCCATAATCCCGGCGTGACATATATTCAAATATCTTATTCTCTGCTTGCAATGCTCCCAGAAAGCATTTCATGTCATATGACTCTTCAACCTAGTTATCCTAATGCAAACCCCTTTGCAGTTCGATCCTGCAATTCAACGCTGGATGGCCATGAAGGCCACAACAAATGAGTTCTTCAGACCGACTCCCAAAACTTCGCTCATCGGCTTCCTGAACGTGGTGCCAATTGGAATACTTTTTTATTTCCTCTACACTTCAAGGGTAAGTTCCTATTTGATAGGTACTAGGTAAGCTAGGCCTTGGCACATTGCCGAGTTGGAATTATGACAATTATTACCAGCGATTTAAGGTTAATGATGTATAGTAAGTGGCTTGAGTGTCAGAACAACAAAGCTTTTAATACCTAGTGGTCAATCGAATGTCACCTGAATGAAATAATAATCATACAGCTAAGAAATAATAAATATCCATTTATCTGTTGGCTTCGTTTATCTCTGATTAACAAGGATAAACCAGTCTTGAGAACTTATCTTTCTATTGCTCTTTCATTTCAGCTCGAAAAGGAGCGTATCTACCGGTCGGGCCAAATGTCATACCGGGACCGACGTTTTAAATTTACTTAGAAGAAACTAAAATTATTGCATTGCAATATGTCAATGTTTTGTAGATAAAAGAAATTAATAAAGCGCCTCCAGAACTAGTTATCTTGTTTTCTGTGAGTCCTCTACTAAGTGCAGGCAAAACTTAATCTGCCAGGGAAAATGAAACACCGAAAGCGATATTTTTTTCTTGTGAATCTGAAGATTAAGTTTTGAATAAATGATATTCTCGGAGAGTATGATTCGAGTTGAACGTTATCATAGCGCTGATCTTTTGACATCAGTGTAGCCATCAATGAGGGTGGGAGCATATTCCATCCTACGACAGTATGCATCAAAGACTTGGTCAGGGTAATAGAGCACGCTCATCGTTGCCGTCCTGTGACTCGTGACGCGCGCGAGACGCTCGGCGAGGCGCTGGGGCTTGTAATTGATCACTCTCGTGTCCAGCCTTGTTGACAGAAGAAGACATGAGTTTTTTGTAAGGTATTGATAGAAAGAGACTCGAAACAAGGAAATTTTTTTATAGGTATTGATAGAAAGACTCGACTTTTATAAGGTATTGATAGAGACTCGAAACAAGGAAGTTTTTTATAGGTATTGATAGAAAGACTCTACTTTTATAAGGTATTGATAGAAAGACTCGAAAGACTCAAGTCCTTGAGACTCGAGGTGATGTATTGATTATGACTTGAGCTAATTAAACATTAAGTAAAATTTACCCGTGATGCGGCATTGAAATTTAACAGATTTGACGTTTAGATTGATCCTTAAAATTAAACATCGGAATATCATGTAGAATAATGACATCCATTATTGAAAGTTTGACCAACTTTGAAGCATTTGAATAGCGTTGGCATTTGAATCTAAATTCAACAAAACTTTCGCAAAAATACTATTTACTTATAAACGAATAATGATTTAACTATGTAAAATTTTGTATGTAGACGGAAAACATTACATAAATGCCTCTCTGGATCTTAGGATAAAATATACGGTTTAAAAATGGCGTAATTATTTATAAAATCAATTTAATTAATAATCTCATCATCTCATGGTCATCAAGCATGAGTGGCGCTTGCCAAATATAATATTCCCCGAAGTAAACTCACAAAATCTGCAGCAGAGAATATCCTTTATTCATCAGCAAGCCGGCGATGACGGGACCTTTCCTGGACATCAATCTTCTCACTCTGCGGTCGCTGGAGTACGCGGCCAGAAGATATGGGTTGATGCCCAGCAGTGACGCCACCTCCAGCACACGGGGCGCAATGCACCTACAGAGTTAATAACAATGAATTGATCTCTAGCATTTTATTAAAATACTAAATCTTTTGAAGAACGAGTCCTAAATACTAAAACAAAAACATAAGTAGAATTATATATTTTACGTCTTGCATGAAAAATTGCAAATGTACCGAAGATTATAGAATAATGTCACAATGCATTGCATGCAAATCCCAAAGTTTGAAGAACCAGCCTTAATGTCTACCGAGTCCTAAGAAACTGCATATGTCCAATTATATATGTTTTATGTCCTCCATGAAAATCCGCAAATGAACTGAAGGTTATAGAATGACATCACAATGCAACAGCTATGTATCATACTTTAAAATACGCGTCGTGTTGCTTCCATTTATTATTGAACCGAGTTGGATTTTTGAAATTGAAAAAATTTTAGGCTCTACGACGAAGACGTCTATATTGCTTGATAAGTGTGGCTGAAAAACTAGCGTCATAAATACCGCGATAATATGAAAAATATTCAACTACTTGAGCTTTATCAAGGGTAGTTGTTTTTCTAAAGGATTAATGATTGATATTACAATTCCAACAACTGCAGCCAGTTATATCAATTTCAGTGAGGCATGATAACGACACGCATGTCGGCTTAGTTAGAGTTCGTGAAAAAAGGATTTATAGCCAAAACTCTCGGAGCGTGAAGGCGCACTTCACTCACTCTAGTGCTGCTGCTGCATCGGGGACTCTGGCGTCGAGCTCGAGTTTGCTCAGGAACATCCAGGGATCTCTCACTATGTCCTCAAGTGGAACTTGGTACTCTGCAAGCATTAAACTTCACATGAAATAAACTAACTCGTGCAGAAAATAAAGGAAAATGAGTAACCGGAGCAATATTGTCACAAGCCTACTTCCCAAAAAGTATACGTTCTAGTGAGCGCAAAATGACTTGCACTGATGGTTGCCGCCACGTACGACAACTTTAAAATGTTCTCTGTTGCGTACAAACGTCCTCAGGTTGCTACACTCAATAGTTTACGTATAATTTGCCGCCACGTACGACAACTTTAAAATGTTCTCTGTTGCGTACAAACGTCTTACAATAGTTTACGTTTAATTTAAGTTGAAAGTTATGTTCCCAGGGAGTGATATACGGCGGTAGAGGGTTAAGTTCGAAACATGGAAAATTCATTCTTGCATGAATGTCATAATATAGTATGAATTATAATGCTTTGTTTCCACAGCCTAAATGAATTAGTTTATGCTCGTGAGTGAATTTTAGAAGGTATTTATTGGTCGATCGAGCCTGCAAACGCTTTACTTCGACAAAGCACAGTGAATAAATAATGTATAGTCACGTTTTAATCAGTTACTTACTAATGAGCATATCGATGACCTGACGGACGCGTTGTAAGGGCATGACGTTCATACTCTTGGGCTGAGCGATAGCCTCAGACATTTCCGGCACACTCACCTGTAACAGACATATTCAAATCAACAGGGACACGCGCCCCCCCCCCCTGCTGTCCAAGTAACACTGAACAGGGGACCTGGCGGCTGGACCAATCCTCACGAGGAAGGTCGCCTCGTTAACTTAGGACGTCTACAACTGACTGGTATCGATGATCTCTAACTTATGACGTCGCTGCTCTTTAACTTAGGACGTATTGGACTTACTGGTATCGCTGCAATGTACTAACTTAGGTCGTCTAGAAGTGACTAGTATCACTAGTATTTTGTTCAACTTAGGACGTCTACAACTAATACGTATCGCAGCTCTCTAACTTATGACGTCTACAACTAACTGTTCTTGCTGCCTTGTAACTTGGGACATCTACAACTGACTGGTATCGCTGCTCTCAACTGTAAGTTATTGTAAAAAGTTATTCTTTCATAGTTAGATAACTCTCTAACTATAAAAGTTATTGTGGATAGTTGAAGAAAACCGCTCTCGATTCATTGATCTTAATAAAATGCAAAAAAAACGTTAAACTCTATTGAACTTCTAGAAATGTGTTGACCAAATACACTACTGAACACAATATTTAGTATTAATCTACGAACAAAAGAAACAGAAGCGATGTGTCACATGTGCAATTTGGGTTTTACAATTTAGGCTCACTTTGAGTCTGTCTGCCATGTAGTATATCCTGTTCCTGTGGTCAGAAATCTCGTAACGCTCGCTGTAAAACTGAGTTCGTAATTTCCCGATAGAGGGAACGCAGAGGCAGCAAAAGCCGGCGCCGTCGGAGGGCGTTTGGAACATGAACGCATCGTCCACTAACATCGACAGGCGCCAGCGGAGGTAATCTGGCCAAGCAAAAGACAAGGGGAGTTCGTGGGTCACAAGACGCATATTACACGAATAACTTATAGTATATAGTGATGGAGTGCGTGTGGTTTAGGTGACATGACACAAAGAACTTGCATGACACGAAAAACTTGAAGTATGGAGTGTCGAAAGTGAGTGTTGTAGGCTACTTCCAACACTGACAAGTGATGACAACAAGTGCATGTATATATAATATTCTTATACAATTACGAATAGAAATTTGTCAAGGGTATTTATTTTATACTGACAAGTTCAAACTAGCACCAATAAGATCAACTAACAATGAGGTCCCGCAATTAAAGAGATTCACTAGGATTTGCCGATGCAAATGCAGTTGATAAATCGAAAGTCAGTTAATCAAACACCGAATGTAAAATTCACATCGTCTCAAGCCTTGAAGCAGCGCTTAAGAAATTGATACTTTGTTAAGAAAAAGAGTAGGTAGGTCCGCTTCTCTTGAATTCAATCCAAGTATTTAACTTAAGAATTGCAAGGATTAATTCAAGGATTCAGCCTCTACTAAGAGAAAATGCCAAATGGAATACTTTAAGAAGAGATATGAAATACTCGCAGAGTGCGCGCGGTGGTGACAATTAGACTATCATAAAGATTGTTCTAACAATTCACTTGGACTCAGTGTGAGCAGCCACGGGATTCTCATGAGTTGGCTGAGTGAGATGTCGTTGTCTCTGATGATGGAGATGGTGTCTAGCAGCTTCTTCTGTTTCAGCCTCAGCAGTTCTGGCGACTTTAACAACTGCAAGCATTGAGACTCAGTCGCCCCGAATGCGTCCTGGACGTGACTGATCACCATCCCCGGAGATATATTCTGCTAAAATAAATGTAATTATTTCAGGCTTGGAATAAAACATAACCAAGGCAGTAACATTACATTTAGGGAACCTACGCTCTACTACAGGAACGTCACGTCAAACAAATACTCAGCTTAGCAGTCAATGCTAAGCTGAGATATATGAAGAAAACGAAGAAAATTAGCTCCAATGTCCAGCGAAGTAGTGAAATTTTTACGGGAGCATCACGATATTAGGCAGTCAAAGAAAAGTGTGTGTTCATGTATAAACCGTGCATATGAACCCGTCAGTTACATTTCGAATTCCAAAAGAAATAAATTATTAAATGAAACTTAATAATGAAGAGCTACGTGCGCTCACCGTCTTAGGAATCGGTTGCTTGAGGCGAGAGTATCTGGAGACTTGAACGCACCTGTGGCAGGTGAAGGAAGATGGAGAGCATCATTAACACACTTGCAAAACCGTCAATATATCTGAATACGTCATGTCTTATTGATGACCAGAGAATAAATTTTATCGATATATATTTTTCTAGAGAGTCGAACAATATTTTTCGTTGGCGGTGATGCAGGCCTATCAAAAATAAGGTTGCTGAAAGGTATTTTTAATGTATTAACACGGTGTTAATTGTATCAACATTAATTACCAAGTTGAAAGACGCATTGAGCAAAAGAAAAAATGTTGTTCGACTTGCTGAAAAAATTAACAAAAAATAACCGATGAAACTTATTCTCTGGTCTTGAATCAAACTCGAATAAATAAGAAATTTAGACATACTATGCTAAAAATACGTCAAGATAGACATAGAGAGTCTCGTCCTACGAGAACAAAAATGTTTGCCGTAGTTTGAGAACAAGCAAGTTGATCAACAAAGAAACGGAATATTTGATGCCGAGATGATCTGAAGAATTCGGGTCCAAAAGGACAGCTATCGTCTCGTTACCTCGAGGCTGCCTTAACCGTAACAAAAGTGAAGTCTTAGATTTTAAAAGCCAAAAAAAAAAAATGTCAAGAAAGTTTACCTTATCTTGATTGAAACTTTTTCATTGAAGATACGGTAAACTTCCTTGGAGTTTTCTTTGCTTTTCATTTCTCGGTAAACTTGTGCTTTAATTAATTAATTACATTAGAGCGAACTCACTTCTCGACTTCGGTAGCAGCAGACGTGGAGGAAGACCTGAAGCTGTCGACGATAAGCTTGGCGCTGTTATCATTAGGCTCAGGGCACGTCACGGATAATTTGATACGCCGGCAGCAAGGCGGCAGGGAATGGACCAGAGCAGGTCCCCTAACCCGCACTCTGATCCTGGCTGGCAACATCCTACCTAATGAAGCAACTCGTAATTCCGTGCATAGCTCTTCGCAAGCCCGGGCATAAGAACCTAAAGGTTTAAGTTTCAAGGGGAAAATTGTTCAAAAGTTGAATAAGCGGCAAATCACACGCAGAGTTTGATATTTTTCAGTACATCTGCCTTCTAGTAAGGAAGAAAATAGTCATGATGAAAATCACATTCGTACTTTTAAATTAGAGAATCAAATTTAAGGCACTCACGTAACGATACAATAAAGCTGCTTTAATCAGGGCCGATTGAATATCCTCCTCGACAAGTTAAGCAGTCTACAGCAGATCTACTGCTAATTAAATCGCTGTCACGAGGCGAGGTAACCCGAATCCTCTTTCCCAGACACTAGGACAGCAATCACTTTTTGAATACTATGCCTCTCTATACATAATTTAAATCACTTTTCCTGTTAAGTTTGTGTACTTACATACATTAAAATACGATTTTTCAAGTGTACGAATATTTATTTCCCCCCACTGTATATCCCTCCTCTCACGCCAATGAGTGATGAAATTGCTGCGGTGGATGCGTTTGTTTACCCATTAGAGCAGCCGGGGCTCGGTGAGAGATTACCAATACAGGATCTTAGTTCCTGGTAGCCAAGCTTTGCTCGAGCAACCCAACGAAAGATCGATTTCACCGATTTGAAGCACAATGATAAGTCAATATTTAATACAAAATCGACGAGAGCTCCTGTTTTTGCGGTTGTCGCTCGTAGTCAGCTTGTCAGTTCCAACGATCGCTCGTGCCACAACCTCCTTGACTCAAGTAATGACATCTGGAGCCGAAAAAAACTCACGTATTTTACAGATATTTCTCACGACTAAGTTTCGCCTGCAGCTAGAAATTTTCATCTACGGAAGATGAATTCTTAGCTGACATGAAGTATTGCTTCCGAATATTTTTAAGCAACAATCGAACAATTCTCTCCAGATTCTTCAAAATATTCTGGAATTCGATCATGTTCTCCATTCGTGACTCGAGTCGAGTTAAGCTTTTTGTCTACAAACAACAAACTGTCTCAGTGAGTTACAGCTAGCAATTGAGTTACCTGCCAACGCTGCTGGCCCAAGTTTGGCTGGTATCCGTGATACGCCAAATAAAATGACCAGCCCCGGACCACAGTCCAAGAACTTCTAATAAAATAAAATACCATTGTTCAGTTGCCCAGCAAGTGAACATAGTTCAGTTGCCCAGCAAGTGAACATTGTTCAGTTGTCCTGCAACTGAACTATGCGCTGAGCAATAACCGGACGGAACATGGCAATGATTCGGGCTCTACGTAGGGATCGATGGGATCTAACGATCGAATTGAATCAAATATATTTATTCTAAAACATTATCACAGAACCACGTGACTGACGTGAGTCATCTCGGTTTAGGTTGCGTACTCATAAATACAATTAACGTACGATGACACGTGCTAGTCTAATAGTGAGTGCAATAATTTATAACGTGTTCAACGGAAGTTTGAACAGGATATTGACATTTTCGAAGAGGCATACCAGAAGGTAAACCTGAGTAGCGTCATGCGCTGACACTTAAGAAAGCTTTTTCGGTTTATCATTTAAAAAGATTTGCATTGATAAAATTTTCGTTCAAGAAGAAGGCACGGCGGAGCAGCAACACCCCATCCTATTGAAAAGATTGCATAATAGCATTGAAAAAACGAGGCTTATATGATACTATTACTTTCTGGAGAGCCGGAACATGCAAAACTATAACATTGGTTTCCTGGTACCATATCGCGTCAGTTGGTACACCGTTAAAAAAACGTGGGTGACATTATGCTATCTCTTCTTGGTATTTCACGTCTTGTGTGATGGCACATCAAGACAGCATGAACAACGTACAACGTACAAGACAGCGTGAACGACGCAGTGCTAGATAGCCCGAAGCGCACATTGCTATCTGTGTCCTTCTACCTCCTCTTGGCAGTCCGGTTTTTTGGGATGGGGTGCCGGTGGCGTAAAAGTCATCAAAGAAGCGCTGAGGTCTGTAGAGGATATGAAGACCGCAGTTACGAGCACCGATCTCCTCGAGCATCGACAAGCGGCTGGTAATGCGCGCAAGCAAATATTGGAATATCAAGAAGTTGTTCCTGAAAACTCTCACTTTAACCCTTTCACGGGCAAGTTACCATATATGATCACTTGAAATCGCGTCACAAAAAGCCTCACCACGGCTTCCTGTTTGTTTTTGAGGCATTTTTATAATGCCTCAGTCAATCCCTAATTATCTGACCATCGTTCTATCTATAGCATCACCAGCTGCAAAGTCTACAAATTGAAATATGAGCATGTAAATGAAGGTTTTGACTTGGACAATGGGATTGACGCTCTTTCCCCATTTTCTTCAAAATTTGGAAGTATCAATATATATATTTATTTATTTTGGCAACTTGATTAAATTTAATTAAATTAAATTTTTATGTTTCTAATTTTTCATTTGCATAAACTGAATTTTAATTATAAAGAAAAATTTTGTGTACTGATCACATTTATTGAATTCTTCAAGTGCAATTTAAACCTTCAATAGGCAAAATTTGCAAAAATTCATATAGATAAATACTATATTGTATAACACTTCTTACTTTCTTGAAATGATTTCTGAAATTTTAATTTCTGGATATTTCAATGCTTGCCTGCTAAAGGGTTAAAAGGATATATTTCTGGTAACAACAATGATTTTTCATGCAAAAGAGCGAGATGAAATGATATGAAGTTGAATGTAATAAGTAACATTGCACCTGTGTTAATCAAATGAAAATAAGGAGTAGTGCTGATCATCATAAGTTGAACAATAAAAAATGTATAAAATGTTTTTTCTAGAGTACATGGATTGAAAATATACCTGAACACAAACAACAATGAACATTGAATATTTATTCGGAGTAATAACAGGCTGAACAGCACTTAGCAATCAACACACTTCACAACTGTTAGGTGAATTAATTACGCACCAGTCGCGGACTATAGATGTAACGGACTATAAACAAAGGACAATAAGGTAGACAACACTTAAAAAAATTCTGCACGCGTTAAAAGGGTTGAAAGCCTTAAATTCAGTAGCAAGCCTTAAATATATATTAATATTTTCGCTTTCAAAACATACATTTATCTCCTATGTATATTGATTATTGGCTGCCATTCTGCAACAAAATAATGTGTCAATCAATCTAAATAGTCATGGCACATACAACGATAGGGTGAAAATATNCACGAACACTGCTGTGAGTGCAATCTTCATTGCGCAGCTGGCAGCTGCACTGCTGCAGGCAGTGTTATCTAGACTGTCAGCGTGGGAGGTTGTCTGAAGGAGGCTGCGACTGCAAGCCGCTCCTCTAATTTAAGTTTGGCATTCACAAAACTCAAATTACCAAGGTAATTTAAAATTGATATGTAATTGCACCGTGCGACCTGCAAACCTGTTTCTAGTTGCCACTTGCCTGGAACGTTTTTTTAAGGCAGAACACTTTTTTTTAAGTGAACCTCTAATCTTAGATTTCCACTCTGCCCAGAGGCCTGTGGGCTGTGCCTCCACCCTCCTGGCTCCTGCTGCCCTGTGAGGCTGTGACCAAGTCCCAAATCTAACTCTGCCTTCTATAAATGGAGCAAATTTCAGATGTAATAGCTACTCATTTTCAGCCAAAACAATAACAAACATGTACATATATTAGCCTATTGATATTTGATGCTACATTTGGTGATTTGGACACTGACCACTGACCACTGTTATACCTACCATAGTGGCAAAGCAGGGAGTTTTTTATACTCACCCTCAAGTTCATTTTTGAGTCCCATAAGTAGACCAGTAAAGTATCCTGGATACCAGCCTTATCATACATAAGAAATTGGTTTAAATCTTGGGTAAATGAGTAAGTTAAAAATGAACTGATTCTAAAAAATCTCTGGTTTGTCACTATGATACCTACTATTAATTCTTATTAGTCACACTTGCACCCATCTTCTCCCAGTCTCCCACCAGCATTAGCAGCTGAACTCAAAGTCAAAACTTTGACCAAAATGTTTTACATGTTCAGTTGACACTTGCTGTACAATCGGACTGTTTTTAGAGTAAAATTAGTTATTTGAGGTAACACGTGCATGCAACCTTGTAAATAAGTTTGTGGCTTGTAAATAGTTCATCATTACTCAGCGTAAAAGGCTTTTCATTAAAAATTATCCGGCGACGCATCTTTAAAATGGCCGGCGACGCTTTGGGCTTAAAAATCCATATATTGGCGACGCTGCATCCACGGTTCCACCCTCTGCATAGTGGCCAAGTCCCAAATCTAACTCTGCCTACTATAAATGGAGCAAATTTCAGATGTAATAGCTACTCATTTTCAGCCAAAACAATAACAAACATGTACATATATTAGCCTATTGATATTTGATGCTACATTTGGTGATTTGGACACTGACCACTGACCACTGTTATACCTACCATAGTGGCAAAGCAGGGAGTTTTTTATACTCACCCTCAAGTTCATTTTTGAGTCCCATAAGTAGACCAGTAAAGTATCCTGGATACCAGCCTTATCATACATAAGAAATTGGTTTAAATCTTGGGTAAATGAGTAAGTTAAAAATGAACTGATTCTAAAAAATCTCTGGTTTGTCACTATGATACCTACTATTAATTCTTATTAGTCACACTTGCACCTCTCCCAGTCTCCCACCAGCATTAGCAGCTGAACTCAAAGTCAAAACTTTGACCAAAATGTTTCATTTTAGTCCTAATCCTATAATTCCTATAGTCTAGAAAAAGAGCTTTTAAATTTTAATTGATACTAAAATCTTTAAAATTAATACCATTATTACCATATCCTGTTCAATGTTCAAGAATAGAAATAACTTCAGCAAGGCAGACAGTTGTGTTACTGTTACAGTGTTCCTTATAACAATGAATCAACTTTGAAAAAAGGAATATTTCAATGAAATGCAAAACCTTTGAGAACAATTCTCTGCTTTTAAGAGCGCACAAATGACCCACGTGTTTTCGCAGTGAACTCAACTCACTTTCTCTTACGTTCTCTTTCGACAACGGTCAAGTGACTCTTCTCTCCCAGCGGCGGGCAGCATTCCTTCACGCCTCAGACATTGGTTTATTGGTTCCCACTTCCGAACTCCAGAGTTCCGACTGTACGAGACGGAGATGTTGACTTATATATCCGCTACAACTGAAATTCGAAAACGATTGCAAGTTTGTTTGGCTTGAAAACATTATGAAATCTCACTCCTTGAGCTCATTTAATTTGTTAAGAACGTTGAATACAAAAGTTTTCTAGACACATCGGTGTGAAAGATTTCAATATTTCATCTATTGGTGGAATTATGGAATTCATTCAATAACTAACTGTATGAAGCGATGGTGTACAAAAAATAATGGTTTAATAAGTTTATGTCAGGGCAACCGGTAGGATGATCAATTGGTTGAAATTTATTGAATCAAATTTGGAGCAGGGATTTGTGGGTTTGATGGCAGCAGCCAACTGTGAAAAGTTATTTTTCTAAAACGACAATGTGGCCGGTCATACCTGGCGGTTGAACAAACTCATTACAGTGAATATTAGTGCAGTGAATTGCGGATTTGAGACCTGCAGCATGCTGTGAAAAATACTATGATGTTCAGAATTGGCGAGAGTCATAATCACCTAATCTTCTAAGCTGACACCGATATATTATTAAAAATTATTTCCACCCGATATTGTCAATTAAATAAAATCGAGATGAAAAATATCCACGTCGATATTCAAACGCATTTATTTTGAAGTATATTTATTTCAACTTACGGAAGAGCTTCCAAATCCAACAAGTAAAATCATTTCAATAAGCGAATATACGAAGCAAAACAAAATAACATTTATAATCTATAAAAATATAAAACAAGAAAGAGAACAGACGTGAAAGAGGTTGTGAGACAAAATTATAAAATAAATGGATCGGGAAAAAAGATTTAAGTATGCCGAACGATCCCAAATTCATTCAATATGTTCGACTTTATCTCTGTTCTACTCGTTAGAAATACTAATATCGCTGAGAAAATTTATACGGAAAAAAGTTACCAACCCAAATCATGCTTTCTTCACACCAATTTAAACGGCATTATCATTCATATTTGAGGAATACATATGCGAATTTTAAAATTTGTTTATCCAGCTTCGTACTTATATTTCATATTTATATTCTCTGTTAGTCCCGTCAAAGGCACTCATAGACGATGTATTATCTGCGGTTAAAACATACCCGACCGATGGCTCATTGATTGGAGTGTGCAAATATAGCGATAGCAGTTCTACGATAAATCCAAGGTAAACGGAGTTTGGAGGCAAATACTGTACTACATAAATTATTTGTAGAAGTGGAAAGAAAATCTGAATGAAAGTAAATATAAAATACGTAATAACAATAAACCAGAAACAGACTTCATGCAAATGTAAGATTTATTGTTCACTCCGCTGTATGATGAAGACGATTAACACGCAAATCAATTAAATCGTGTTTCATACCATCATTGTTTTCTTTTTCATTTAACATGATGGTAACCAACTGCCAATCGCGGCGTACAATGGAACAATAGCCGCTTTCGGACACCAGCTGAGGCTCGCGTCTTCGGTCCTCTACGCTAATGGAATTGGAATTGGGGTGCGTGGTGACCTACGGTCACGACCTTTAAATCGGTCATACACGCTGCCTAAAAACTTTTACTAGCATCGAAAAAATTAAAAGTTCACACTCTTATGTTAACAAAAAAGTTCAAATATACCATATTCACAGCTGTCCTAAGAAAAAATATAAAAATTTGACAATCCCAAAGAAGTAAAACAACGTGCTAAAACAATTCGGCACGGTCATATATGTCTTCCTACCCTCCCCTCTCACAACCCTTCATTCATCAAGACTCCACTCATATCATCCTCCTCCTCTCCCTCATCCTCCACACGTTTTCCAAATATCTCTTCACACTCTCAAACATAGCCGTAGTTGCTCCCTCAGACAGACCCGTAATTATTGCCATCCACTCTTCGCTTGTTCTCTCATGCCCCACCTCGTTAGTCTCACCTCTCTCATTCAGAATCACCTCAATCATAGATTGACGCTCTCTCTCATACGCCCCACATTCCATCAACAAGTGCTCTACAGTTTCCTTCTCATCCCCATCACACATAGAACATTTATCTTCTCTCCTTTCATTCCACCTGTATGTACGTCCATTCACACCTAGCGCGCCTGCCCTAACACAAAACAGAAGGTCCCCCCCCACCTCTACTACCATCATACATACATTCATATTTTGGCATCGCTTTCATCTGATACAGTCTTAGATAGTCCTTTCCCTCCATTCCTTGCTTCCATACCTTCAGCCCATAGTCTTTCACTCGCTCATTTATTTCTCTTTTCCACTCTTTTTCATCCCACTCTATCCCAACCGCACCCCGTACTGCCACCACCCATTCGTCCTTTGGCCCAGCGGGCCATTGGCGCACCCATGCTTCATATGCATGCCACACTTACGCACCACTGCCCGACATCTGCGTGCCCATTTGCTCACCTTCATGTTCCACATATACATCTTTCGAGCCCAACGTTCATCATCCATTCGCTCCAGTCTCACTTTATACCTCAAAACTGCTCTCATTCTTCTTTCCTTGAAGGTACTCCAACCCATGTCTCCTCTCAGGGCCTCTACTGCAGTCCTTTACGTACTGGGGGCTCCTAGTACGTAAAGATTCCCTACGTAAAGACAGCGTGGCCAGAATACTTGGCACGCAGAGCATCAAGTCGGTCCTTGGCAGCCTTCAGGGTCTCGTCGATGTCCCCAGCAGATCCCTGCTTCAGGAAGTTCTTGGCTTTGGTGACCAGCAAGCCCCACTCAGGAGCGCGGTCGCTGTAACACTCCTGCAGCAGCACGACCACCAGCGCCGTCACCAGGAGGGAGGACTGAAAAAGAATACAAAATTTGGTTATCGATTTGGGATCGAAGAATTTCGTTCAACACTTATTCAAGAAGAAATATCAAGCATCAGCGATTAATGCCTGAATTTGAATTAAAATGCCTAAAGCTAAAAGTAATCATGGGGATGTCATGAATGAAAGTAGAACCCTGTCTGGAAAAGAACTCCGGAAGATAAATTTTCAGCCCCCAAAGCTCTAACAGAAGGGATTGCACTCAAATCGTTAATTCATTGTAAAAAAAACTCACTTGTGCGTCATCTTGAAGATCGCCTGAAGCCATCTGGAGAATGGACGCTATGTCATCGGTCAACCAGGACCCATCGAACTTTTGTTGACCAATAATTTGAGATAAAATCTTTTCCTTCGGCGCTTCAGTTCCTTCGGCGTCAAGTTCTTCCTCTTCGTTTAAATTCGATGCATCGCCATGGAATTTGGCAAGAGACGGTGCGGCTCGTCCTCCTGACAGCTGGCACGGGACAGCGCTATCAAATCCATCGCACTCGTCGTCATCTTCCTCAAAAGCTGCGTCATCCGCCATCGCATCTTCACACACCATCATGTCACAGGCCGGTGCCGCTGCGAAGCAAGCAACTTGCGGTGGCCCACACATTCCTCTTGCCATTCGCATTGGCATCATATTCTGCTGGGCACTGGCTGGCATCTTCATCTGTGCACAAGCAAGGCTCTGAGGCTGGTACCTCACGCCGCCCAAAGCGCCGCAGCGCTCAAGCTGCACCGGAGGCGCGGTTTGCTTCTTGACGGTCTTGCCGTCCTGGTCGACCGCCACGAAGGCCGTGTGGCGAGAGAGCACTCCTGAGGCGCAGCTCAGCTCCACCACAGCTTCGCGCGTCAGGAAGTTCTTGGCTTTGGTGACCAGCAAGCCCCACTCAGGAGCGCGGTCGCTGTAACACTCCTGCAGCAGCACGACCACCAGCGCCGTCACCAACGAGCAGACGCCAGCCGACTGATGAACAAGGCTCAACACTTATTGGGAATATTGTATATATTCCCATTATAGTGGGAATATAGATAATATTCCCAATAATATATTATATATATATATATTGGATTTTTTCATTAGGAAATAATTGAAAGTATATGATTTCTTACTTATTTTTTTGGACGCACAATCAAAAAATTACCAGCTCGAATTGCCCAAGAACCAAGAACGGTGCAATACCTACCGAAATGTTTCCGCATTCCTACTTGTAATTCGTGGTCCTGCAGGAGATCCGTTGGAGCTAACTCGAGAATCTTTGCCAAGTCTTCCAGTAGCCAGGAACCGTCGAACTTCTGTTGAGCAATGATTTGAGAGAAGATACTCTCCTTGGACACCTTAGCCGTTCCAGAGGCAATTTTTTCTTCAGTTCGGAGACAAGGCTCTGGACTTATCCGAAGAGAGCACGGAATCACTGGACTCTCCCCAAGACAGAGCTCTGAAAACTTTGAACTCTTCCATAGATGGTGCGATGTAGGCTCTGAACTCTCTGGAGTTAGCAGAGCTTTACAGAACCCCGAATCGCTCCTAATTTTGTCGCTGCAGTTTCTTGCCATCGGCGTGAAAGTACGTGCCTTGACCTTTGTCGGGGATTGTACGTACGGCGAAGGGCCTGTAAGGTAAAAACCCCTTCAGCTACAGATAAAAGCAAAGTTCAAAGTTTTCCCCTTGTTGCTGAAGTATTTCTTCAATTGCTCATTTATTTCTCTCCAATGCTTGAGTCAAGTTAATAATACTCGGCTTTATTAATATACTAAGTTTTATGATATTTAGGTGCCAAAGTTCGAATTAAGTTAAAATTTTTTCGAATTAAGAAAGAATTAACCAGCTGAAAACGGCGTTCAAAGGACCAGAAAGCGAAAGATGTTGCTCCTAATCTAGTGCACTGTTATAAAAATTACCGTTAACGCTATAATCGACGTTCCAGTGGCCGGTCGGCACGTGAAAAGAAACACCTTGTCCTCTTTTTATCCTAATTTAACACTATAAATCCGTAAAACATCTGACAAAAACGGCGAAACAGTTTTTTTTACGGGGCGACCGGCCACTAGAACGCCAGTGGGACCGTTTTTTCACCGTTTTTTTTCTAATAGTGTAAAGCCGTGACAAACTACAAGACTCGCATGACAGGTTGCTTACATGGCAGTCGCCAACAACGGAGACCAATAAGGGAAAATTGCAAGGAGTCTTATCTGTCGTCTATTCTCTTAACTCTTCAATCAAGTTCATGATTCAATATGCGCTTTCAAGAATAAGGCTGGTTTAATATCATGCAGGTATTTTTAGGTCAGAAATCAACCTTGATGGAGCCAAAAAAATTCATTAACCCTATAGTTCAGACCCGTTTTATTGCATTTAAACGCTGCAAAACTATTATCTAATATCATAGGAACTCAGTGAACTGTTCAGTTCGTACCGTTGTCACACATTGGAACCAAATTGCGAGTGGCAGCAGGTCTGGCACAGCGACGTGAAGTGAAATGTTCCATATAATAATAAATACTCACACACAAAGTTTAGAATGGAATTTTAAACTTCAGGCGCTCAACGGGAATATTTTCCCAGAATAAGTGGAAGAAAATCACTTCATTTGGTCACGACTGACACTTATATACGTTCTATGCAAGACCATAAATGCACTTTGGAAACACTTTGAATTAGAAGATAGACTACTTTCACGAACGATATTTTTCAAAATGAAGTATGCTCAATTATTTTGTTGTTCGCGGGAACCTCTTTGCGAGAAGAATCTGGGCGTACCGAGGCTGAAACAACAAGCAAAATGTGAAAGGAAATGCCACGATGACAGAATTAACGAGAGCGACGCTTGAATGCTCAGTTTGCAAATGCTGGGCTGAAGGAATTGTCAACTATTTGAAGTTGTAGGGACAGGATGGTAAAACTTACGAAAATTATATTATGAACGCTCGATGCATTTTTAAAACATGAATGTTTTGACACCGCAGAGAAGAGTATGCCATTGGTTTTAAGCTCAACCAATATACCAAAGTTTATTATTATTTCACAAACACCAACGTCGTCATAAACACCCAAGAAATCTTCCAGAGAGATTCGATATGAACGTGAACACCGTGACAAACTCTCACAGAATTCCCATAAGCCACCGTCACTGTACTTCCTTGGCATAATAAACTCGCAGAAGAATTCGACAGCTTAAAATAAAACAGAAAAGACCCACGAAAAAATCATATGACATTAGCTCACAAGCTTATGAATGGGACAAATTTAAACTCAATAAAATTGGTCACGGGTACGCTTGATCTTTGGTTCTTCGGTGCTGACGACGGCGAACTGTCAGAGCTAACTTGGCGATGTAATTTCATACACAAAAAGACTGCAGGAATAAGTAAAAATGAAAAGTTTGAATAACCTCATGGTTGTTGGTACAAGGTGATTAATAAACGCAGTGGTGCAAGAAGCATATATTTATCCAATACAATAAAGTATACATAAAAATAGGGGTTATAGAACTCAAGTTGCATTTTAAAAACCTTGCCAAAAGAGGCATTAAATATTCAGCACTGAAAACAGAAATAATGGCGGTGAAAAGTATATGGAGAAACAAGCGCACAAAATGAGTTAAAATCTGTAAAAGTAGACAATGATTTTCAGTTTCCTTTTAAATATATTTTTAAAAACCTCATGAACATAAAATGATCTACCAAAAGCCCTTAACACACACGATCACAGGTTATAGAGGAACTCGAGGATCAATGATAATGCTTAGCGTTCACGGCTCGCTAGCATTAATACTGACTGTAGCCAGGATACTGTACGGCAGGTCTTGGTTGACGCGCTGTCTGCCTCTGAGTAGAATTAATGATTTCAGGAATCAGCGAAGATTTTAGCTTGGAGGCTCGTAAGTCAACACTGGGCGTGCGAAAATGACTTGATAAGAGTAATTTTATGTATTATATCGGCCACCATAACGAGGTGAATCAAAGAGAGTGCAAGCCTTAACGGTCATCCAAGCCTTGTTAATGGATGAGCTGCTCAACACTTCTGTGTCGACTATCATGGCTTTTTTGACGGTAGCGAGAAACAGGAAATTAGCTTTAGCAATATGACATAACAACATTATTACTAATTACACTTGATTAAACAACATATGAGAAAGAAACTTACAAAATTCCTGAGCAAGAATCTGCAAATTACATGGGCACGAAGAAGGCGCGTGAGGCATTAGTAAAGAATCCCAGTTACTTTATCCAATATTAATAATGTAGTCATTATTCAATTATCATGAAACAACATTTCTAAGGCTGGCCAAGTTTCTAACAATGAACAAATTGAGACACAGGTTTGCAATGCTCACGCATGTAGAGCGCAAGCAGTTCTGCATATGAACCCTAACAAAATTCGGGGACCGCCTAGGCTACGGCCGAATAGTCACTACACTCGGCGTAAAGATATTCTGGGTCTGATAGGCCACCGATCGAAATCGTTTTCTGATCAGAATCTTCTTTCCGACTTTATCGTCGCCTGAAAGTATGACAAGGGTTGGTCGGGCCGAGTCATACTGAGCTAGCAAGCTGCCCAGAGCGGAAACCTTAAGCCAAAGCGGACATAGAGAAGCTGATTTACGTGCCCTCCTAGTCTTAGGCAGCCCTAATGCAGGGTCGCTCACGCCTCAAAATTTTGTAAGGGTAAGGCAACGGCTGAGGCCACTCAGGTACCAAGTCATGGCTTAGTGCTTCACTTCTCCGCTGGCACCATCTTGGTCGTCTCAGCCGATGACAGGGATTAAAGTGATAACCAAACACGTGATATAGCATAATTCCCAGCTGCAA
Source organism: Hyalella azteca (assembly GCF_000764305.2). Taxonomy (NCBI): domain Eukaryota; kingdom Metazoa; phylum Arthropoda; class Malacostraca; order Amphipoda; family Hyalellidae; genus Hyalella; species Hyalella azteca. Next base: position 28,377 of record NW_025938148.1, on the reverse strand, counting down.
ATACTTAAGCTCTGGCAGGTTCTAGTAGTGGTGAGAAAGACTATATAAAATTCTCTAAATGTTCTAAAAAAAATTCGTTCACTGTAATGAGAGGCAAGACACTGAAACCGGCTCAGTGAATCAACTAGCCGATTAACAATTCGGTGAGCCATTACAGTGGTGAATTGCCGCCGAGAATTATCTGTGATAAAAGAACTTACAATCACCGTTCCAGTTTCAGAGCAATCGGAACGCTCCCACTAGCGCATCCTTACCACGAGTCCATGCAGGCTTTGCCACAACGCATCGCCCAACTTTATCTGCAAGTGACGAGGTAATGTCTGTGTGTCGAACTAACTGTGCATGCGCCAAAATTAGTTAATTCACTGCGAGTAACGCCTGCATGGCCATGCAGGCGTTGCTCGTTGGTCATGGTCTTGAATGTGGTTATGTTTTTTTAGAACTTGAATTTGGTATTGCCTGCAGAGCCTACTAATCTACTATTAGAATAGAATAGAAGTGTCGGCACCGAAAAAATAGGCCGCATGGCCTGTTGCCGATTCTTGTACTTTTTGTGACTTGATTCACAAGGGATCCGGCATTTGGAACCCGATCTTTCCATAGCTGACAATTGATTGAGATAGCTGCTGGACTTATTGCCTGGTCCGTAAGGTGCAAGGCATTGCAGAGCCTGCTATTGGCGGAAGCGTCTAGATATTTTCTTTGCGAAGCCGCATTTCCAGCAGAAAATATACCGCGACAGTCAAATAGGGAATTTACAAACAACATCTAGAATTAAATTAAATCATTGCGCGGGTAGGTGGTGATGCTAGTGACTGCAAGTATCGCCGCTTAGCGAACATACATAACTCGATGGCTAAAAAATAAATACAACGTAAAATCAACAAAAAATATAGCATCACTTTCACTGCATTGTCATCGATTTCATCATCGACCAGGTCGACCAACCAGCTGCGCATGTAAGTTCTGCACAAGGCACAATTTAGTCTTCAAAATAGGAGAATGTTCATTCAAAGAAGCGATCACAGTTTAAGTTTCAGAACGGAGACAAAATACCGGAATCAACTAAATCGGTGACACCAAATTAGAATTTAGACTCACCATGGCACCAACAAGTCTAAAAGATCCGAAATTTTTGAAACGTGAAATGAACGTAAACCTATAGTGTTACTTGCCAATGAAGCGGGTGTGCCGGAAGAGGACATATTAGTTTCTTCTGCATTACTTTTTTCCGGTTTGCAGATTGCGTTTATGCTGCAGGTTTAGTTAGCTAATAAAAGGGGTGAAATAAGCTTATTTGTATAATATAGCCATTATATCAATAGCAGCCTATAATAACAGCCTGCTTTTCTTCACGCGAAATAAAGCAGAAACAGACTGGTCTTGTTTCAAACTGGTCAGAAGGTCGATGGTGTTCCGCTAAATTATAGCAAAAAATTTTTAGAGGGCAAACAATGAGACTTAAAATTGAAGCATATATATGTTTAATGTTGAAATGATAGCTACAGAAACCCTGTTGAATTAAAAATTATCTATGCACTGATGGGACCTGTTATTTACTGGGGTCGACGGATTGATGGATCGATTATACATTTTGCTATCAGAATATGAGGTTCGATATTTTCAATTGGAAGTAATTCTTCTTCCTGTTCATGCCATAAACAAAATTTTTGACACACGTAGTAACTAAGAACAATTTTTATTTTTAGATTTCCGTGAACGTATTCCGTGACTAACCAATTAGCAAGCACAATTAATGAATTATTAAAGCCAGCAGGAAATTAATCCGCTACCGGACACCAGCTGAGGCCGGCGTCTTCGGTCCTCTACGCTAATTCCCTACGTAAAGACAGCGTGGCCAGGATACTTGGCGCGCAGGGCATCAAGTCGGTCCTTGGCAGCCTTCAGGGTCTCGTCGATGTCCCCAGCAGATCCCTGCTTCAGGAAGTTCTTGGCTTTGGTGACCAGCAAGCCCCACTCAGGAGCGCGGTCGCTGTAACACTCCTGCAGCAGCACGACCACCAGCGCCGTCATCAGGACGGAGGACTGAAAAATAATAACAAATTTGATTATCGATTTGGGATCGAAAAATTTTGTTTAACACATGGCCTAATGCCGTTTTTTGAAGAAATATCAGTCATCAGCGATTAATGCCTGAATTTGAATTAAAATGCCTAAAGCAAAAAGTAATCAAGGGAAAGTCAAAAATGAAAGTAGAACCTAGTCTGCAGAAGAATTCCAGGATTCCAGCAGATAAATTTCCAGCACCTGAAGCTCTAACTCGAGGGACTGCACTCAAATCATACATTCATTGTAAAAAAAACTTACTTGTACGTCATCATGAATATCTCCTGAAGCCATCTGGAGAATGGACGCTATGTCATCAGTCATCCAGGACCCATCGAACTTTTGTTGGCTAATAATTTGAGATAAAATCTTTTCCTTCGGCGCGTCAGTTCCTTCGGCGTCAACTTTTTCCTCTTCGTTTAAATTCGATACACCGCAACGGTCGTCATCTTCCTCAAAAGCTGCGTCGTCCGCCATTGCTTTTTTATACGCCCTCTTTTTAAGGGACGGTGCCGCTGCGGAGCAAGCAAATAGCGTTGGCCCACGCCCTCCTCCTTGCATCATCTTCTGAACACTACCTGGCTTCATCATCTGTGCACAGGCAAGGCTCTGAGGCATGTACCTCACGCGGCCCAAAGCACCGCAGCGCTTCTGCCGCACCGGAGGCGCGGGAAGAACGAACTGCCAGAACGGCAGGACCAGCTGGCGGTGCTTCCGGCACACCGCTCTCTCGTGAGGACTCCGCGTCGAGTCGAGGTGGTGTCCCTCGCGCGCGTCTTCTGAGCAGATAAGTGAAATGTTCCATATAATAATAAATACTCATACACAAAGTTTAGAATGGAATTTTAAACTTTAGGTGCTCAACTGGGATATTTTTCGAGAATAAGTTGAACATAAAATCACTTCACTTGGTCACGACTGACGCATCTATGTTCTATACAAGACCATAAATGCTGTTTTGAATCACTATGAACTAGAAGATGACAACCTTCACGAACGATATTTTCAAATGAAATATGCACAAATATGCACTCAACAAATCGTTCAGAGAAATTCAATAGAAATATGAACACCGTGACAAACTCTTACATAATTAATCCCATAAACCACCGTCACTGTACTTCCTTGGCAAAATAAATGCATAGAAGAATTCGAAAGTATAAAATAAAATAGAAAAGGCTCGCGAAAAAATTGTATGACGCTGGCTCGCAACATCATGAATGGAAAATATTTGAACTCAAGAAAACTGGTCACGCGGTTGCTTGATCTTTGATTCTTTGATTGTTGACGTCGATGAAGTGTCAGAGCTAACTTGGCGATGTAATTTTATATACAAAAAGACTATGCAGGAATAAGTAAAAATGTAAAGTTTGAATAATTCCTGGTTGTTGGTGCAAGGCGGTTAATAAACGCAGTGGTGCAAGAAGCATATATTTATCCAATACAATAAAGTATACATAAATATAGGGGTTATAGAACTCACGTTGCATTTTAAAATCTTGTCAGCAGAGGCATTAAATATTCGGCACTGAACCAAAACGAACTACCAAAAGCCCTTAACACACACGATCACAGGTTATAGAGGAACTCGAGGACCAATGATAATGCTTAGCGTTCACTGCTCGCTAGCATTAATACTGACTGTATAGCCAGGATACTGTACGGCCGGTCTTGGTTGACACGCTGTCTTCCTCTGAGCAAAATTAATGATTTCAGAAATCAGCGAAGATTTTAGCTTGGAGGCTCGCACGTCAACACTGGGCGTGCGAAAATGACATGATACGAGTAATTTGATGTATAATTTTTGACACCAAAACGCGGTGAAGCAACGGAGAGTGCAAGCGTTAATGGTCATTCAAACCTTCCTATAATGGATGAGCTGCTTGACACTTCTGTGTCGATCATCGACAGCCATTTTGACGATAGCGAGAAAAAGGGATTTAGCTTTAGCTCAAACCTTCCTATAATGGATGAGCTGCTTGACACTTCTGTGTCGATCATCGACAGCCATTTTGACGATAGCGAGAAAGAGGGATTTAGCTTTAGCGTCATGACATAACAACAACAGTATTATTATTTACACTTGATTAAACAACATATGATAGAAACACTCACTAAATACCTGTGCAAGAATCTACAAATGACATGGGCACGAAGAAGGCGCGTGAAGCATTAGCACATTATCCCGGTTATTTCATCAAATAATAACATTAATAATGTAGTCATAATTCATTTATCATGAAACAACATTTTCAAGGCTGGCCAAGGTTCTAACAATAAGAAATTGAAACACCGTTTTGATACAATGCTCACGCATGTACAACGCAAGCAGTTCTGCAAATGTACCTTAACAAAATTAGGGGACCGCCTAGGCTTCGGCCGAATAGTCACTACAGTTGGCGCAAAGTTATTCTGCGTGTGATAGGCCACCCGATCGAATCAGTTTCGGGTCAGAATCTCCTTTCCGACTTTATAATCGCCTAGTAGAATAATAAGGGTTGGCCGTGCCGAGTCATAACGAGCTAGCAAGCTGCCCAATTAAAGGCTGCTTTTCGAACCATGAGCCGAAGCAGACATAGAGAAGTTGATCTACGTGCCCCCTCCCCCAAGTCCTAGGCAGCCCTAATGCAGGGTCGCTCACGCCTCTAAATTTTGTTAGGGTAAGGCAACGGCTGAGGCCATTCAGGTACTGTCGCTCCAAGTCATGGCTCAAGGCTTATTTCCTTCTAAGCTGGCACCACCTTGGTCGTCTCAGCCGATGACAGGGATTAAAGTGATGAACCAAACACGTGATATAGCATAATTCCCACTAGCAAATACTAAAGCTTCGACATGTGCTGGTAATAGGGAGAAAGACTATATAAAATCCTCTAAATGTTCTAAAAATTTCCATTTACTGTAATGAGAGGATAAATACTGAGTACCCGTGCAGTGAATCAACGATCCGATTAACAATATGGTGAGCCATTACACTGGTGAATTGCCGCCGCAAATTATCTGTGACAAAAGTACTTAAGATCACCGTTCGAGTTTCAGAGCAATCAGAAGTTCAGAACGCTCCCACCATCGCATCATTACTACGGGTCGAGGCCTCGGCCACAACGTATCGCGCAACTTTATATGCGAGTGACTAGGTGATGTCTGCGTGTCTAACTAACTGTGCAGAATTAGTTAATTCCCAGCGAGCAATGCCTGGGCGGGTCTTGAATGTGGCCATGCTTTTTAGAACTTGAATTTTATATTGGCTGCATAGTCTGCTATTCTCGAAGGTGCCAAGATATTTTCATTTTGAAGACTTATGTCCAGCAGAAAATATACCGCGACCGTCAAATAGGGAATTTATTAACAATATATAGAATTAAATTAGGGCATTGCACAGATAAGTGGTGAAAGGTAATCATACGAGTGAGAGGATGCTAGTGACATAAAGTATTGCCGCTTAGCGAAGATACCTTACTCGATGGCTAAAAAATAAATACAACATAAAAAATACGGCATCACTTTCACTGCATTTTCACCGATTTTACCATCGAACAGGTCGACCAACAAGCTGCGCATGTAAGTTCTGCACAAAGCACAATTTAGTCTTCAAAATAGGAGAATGTTCATTAAAAGAAGCGATCACAGTTTAGGTTCCAGAACGGAGACAAAATACCGGAATCAACAAAATCGGTGACACCAAATTAGAATTTAGACTCACCATAAGACCAACAAGTCTAAAAGATCCGAAATATTTGAAACATAAACTGAACGGAAACTTATAGTGCTACTCGCCAATGAAGCGGGTGTGGCTGAAGAGAACATATTAGTTTCTTCTGCATTGATTGTTTCCGGTTCGGTGGATCGCGTTTATGCCAGCTTTTGTCCGTTAATAAAAAAGTGTGATATAAGCTTATATGTTTAGTATAGTCAATTATAGCAATGGCAGCCTATAATAACCTACTTTTGTTCACGCGAAATAAAGCNGTTTGCTTCTTGACGGTCTTGCCGTCCTGGTCGACCGCCACGAAGGCCGTGTGGCGAGAGAGCACTCCTGAGGCGCAGCTCAGCTCCACCACAGCTTCGCGCGCGTCTTCTATATTTAGAAGAAATGAAAAAATCCATAGAATAATAAAATATCGCCTTAAAATATTCATGTATTGTCGAAGCAATGTGTTTGGTTTATGTTAGTATTGAACAAAAGTAGTTTGCATGAATAACAAACTTAGTACAGAACACATCATTAAGAGCAGAAGCGACAAATAAGCAGAGATACAACTGCAACTTCAGGTTGTTTCTTATATAGAAGTGCTGTGTAATTCTGAACTCCTCTCTTCGACCCTCACGGGAATTTATAGCACGCCCGGTTGAATTGGTGACTTAGACTCGATAATAAACCCACTGGACCATGGCTGGACGATAGCTTTTTCTTCCTAAAGCAATCAAAATAAAAGAATATAACATTCGATTCTACTATTACTAGAAGTTTGGGGGACAGGCATGCTAGTGTTGGCTTCATCCAAACAACTGTCAAGTCGGATGGTGGGGAGCGTTTAATTAGAAGACGATGTTTTTCAATAAAAGTATAGAACTGTCTCTGATCGGCCATCTCACACAAAGTTACAGGGCACGATGGCCCAGTGGTTACAGGGCACGATGGTCCAGTGGTTACAGGGCATGATGGCCTAGTGGTTACAAGGCAGGGTGGCCCAGTGGTTACAGAGCAGGGTGGCCCAGTGGTTACAGGACAGGGTGGTCCAGTGGCTACAGGGCATGGTGGACCAGTGGTTAATTGAACGGCATGATGGCTCAGTGGTTACAGGGCACGATGGCCCAGTGGTTAAAGGGCACGATGGCCCAGTGGTTACAAGGCAGGGTGGCCCAGTGGTTACCGGGCATGGTGGCCCAGTGGTTTAAGTTCAGAGTATCAGGATTAGAGCAGAGAGGTGCGGGTTCGATCCCAGCTCCTTGTGAGATTCTGGTCAGATCGGCGAGGAGGCCGGGCGGTTATACAAAGCAAAATAGAAGCAGTGAGTTGCGTGTTCGAGACCGCAACAAGCTATTAGTGTTCTGTGATGTTAAGAATCGGCGAAAGGTGTAATAAATGCTGAAACCGCTATCATTATTATTAAAAAGTTTTACTCTCAGCTTAGTTTTCTAGGACCGTACCGAACAATCATCCACCATATTTTCAGAGCAAAGCAAGTAATATGTAAAGCAATATATATAATATATGAGATGAGTAATGAATCTTTGAAGCACCAATACGCGTCTAGACAAAATGCACCTTCAAAATTCACTAGAAACATGCGAGCCAATTGAAGCACGCAATAATTGAGGCAATAGTCTAAGATTTTTTATATTAGCAATTAAAAAGCCAATAATGGAATGATCGTCGAAAAATCAAAACACTTTTACATGAACGTCAGTTTGCGAAGTTCTCATACCATGACTTGTCACTCCATGGATATTATATAGGGCGGAGCGTTTTATTCAACTTTTTAAATTCGGTTTCACAATTGTGCAGAAAGTTTGTGGGAATGCAAAATTAACGCTGTAGCAAAATTTTAAGTTAATTCCTTTATGATTTGAGGGTCGTTTGGAAATTAAAAAATATGAAAAATATCATATTAAAAATTTCCCATAAATACATATACAATTTTTTGAGGTCACAACGGGCATAAATCATCCTGAAAACGTATTAATTAGAACGAATGTTCTAATTTTCAAATATCTCTTGACTATTTGAAGGTCATCGGAAAAATTTTATCAATATGAGAGTAAAGCATATATGGTATATGAAAATTTTACTAGGCATAAAATTTTGTTACTTAAGGGTTGCAATCGGTAGAAACCATGATTAAAACATCTAGGATACACGTTTTGATTTATGGAGCTCAATATTATCTATCACCTTAACGGCCAAAGAGTCACTCTAGAAATGACAAATTTTCTGAAAAATGTTAATTATTGGCTATTTAACACTTGTGTAGCCAAGCGGGTGCCTTCTGTGCAATCATCGCCTAAATATTCAGTCTATTCAAGTTTATACGGAGACACTATAAATATTCAGTACATTCAAGTTTATATGGAGACACTATAAATATTCAGTACATTCAAGTTCATATGGAGACATTATACCTACCGACGTAGTACTTCGGGCGGAATTGGGATGTAGTTCTTCGGACGGATGATACTATAGAGCTCTAGAAAATTTTAAAATAATGCTTTACCCTCATATTTTTTCTAATTTTCTTACGGCCCTCCAATAATAACGACAGTACAGAGCTATGAAAGTTAAATATATATAATAAAAATGTTATTATGATTATTTTGCCCATTATGACCTCTAGAAATGCTAGATGCATTTGCAGGAAAATTTTAATTTATGTGTTATTTTCCATACTTCTTTTATATTTTACGCTATTTTATATAGCGTATATTGGGGGGGTGTACGCTCCACCCTAATAGATATGGAAGGCATCTGCCTTATGTTCTGAATTCGAACGTTTCCAGCAGAGTCTTGGCCTCTTCCAGGCTGGCCTCTACTGCATCATCGTCCATTTTGCTCTTCAAGAAGTTTTTTCCTTTCTTTATAATGAGATTCAACTCGTCGGCTCTGTTGCTGAAATATTGCAGCAGAAGAGCAATAGCAAGGGACGTTCCCAACACTGTAGGGTCCGTTTTCTGCAATGCAGACACAAGATGACTGATAAACGAGAAGCTTCGACGAAAAGGAATTTATCTAACTGAATTTATAATTGACAAGTAACAGACATAAATGAAACAAAATAATTACTCATATCCAGAAAACAATTAACAATAATATATATTTGGTGGATATTTGTAAATAAAGTTACCTGATTGAGCAAGCGTTCAGCTTCACTTTCTTTTACTGCCACGAGCCCCAAAATGTCTTGCAATGACCAGGAGCCGTCGAATTTTTGACACTGAACTATTCCAAGTACGAAATTTTCGTCCAGTTGGCTGCCAGCAGAGGTTGATACTGCATTAGGCTTCAGTGACATGGATTTATATTGAGAAAATGTTCCCGCCTCAGGCATCTCATTGGTCGTAGAAGGGAAGGGCGTTGATATTTTGACAGGAGTTTGTTCATCACTGCTTCTTTGGGTGGAAGGAGCGCAAGTTCCAAAAGCTTGAGTAGCACGCGAGGTCGGTGAAAGCTGGCCAAGTGATTCATTGGGGATTCCTTGCAAACTTTGCGGAACTCCGAATCTAAACTTCGAACACTCGACGAAGCTTTGCGGCGAAGATCCCAAAGTAGGTTGTTGGGCTCTTGACTGGTTTTCAAAGGGCAACGAGAATCCAAAAGTACGTTGCTGGACTCCTGACTGGTTCTTAAAAAGTGACGAAGATCCAAAAGTTGGATGCTGAGTTCCTGATTGGTTTCCAAAGAGCGACGAGGACCCAAAAGTAGGTTGTTGGGCTCCTGACTGGTTTCCAAAGAGTGAAGAAGATCCGAAAGTTATTTGTTGGTCTCCTGACTGGTTTTCAATGGTCGACGAGGATCCAATAGTTGGTTGTTGAGCTCCTGAATGGTTTCCAAAAAGTGAAGAAGATCCAAAAGTTATTTGTTTGTCTCCTGACTGGTTTTCAATGGTCGACGAGGATCCAAAAGTTGGTTGTTGGGCACCTGACTGGTTTCCAAAGAGCGAAGACGATCTAAAATTTTGATGCTGAGTTCCTGATTGGTTTCCAAAGAGCGACGAAGCCCCAAAAGTAGGTTGTTGGGCTCCTGACTGGTTTCCAGAGGGCGACGTGGACCCAAAAGTTGGCTGTTGAACTCCTAAGTGGTTTCCAAAGAGTGAAGAAGATCCGAAAGGTATTTGTTGGACTCCTGACTGGTTTCCAAAGACCGATCCAAATAATGGTTGTTGGGCACCTGACTGGTTTCCAAAGAGCGAAGATGCTCCAAAAGATGTTTGTTGAGCTTGTGACTGGTTCCCAGAGAGCGAAGTACAACCAAAAGTTGGTTGCTGGATTCCTGATTGGTTTCCAAGGAGCGACGAGGACCCAAAAGTAGGTTGTTGGGCACCTGACTGGTTTCCAAAGAGCGAAGATGCTCCAAAAGATGTTTGTTGAGCTTGTGACTGGATCCCAGAGAGCGTAGTGGAACCAAAAGTTGGTTGCTGGATTCCTGACTGGTTTCCAAAAGGCGACGAGAACCCAGAAATTTGTTGCATAGTCCCTGACTGGTTTCCAGCGAATTGCGATGATCCAAAACACTGGGATAAAGTTGAACCAGGATTCGAAGCAGATGAAAAGCTAAACAATTTTTTTGTGTTGCGCAATTCAATAACAGAAGCATTACAATAATTTTTTGAATGATGTCCAAATTGCGAACGATTCTTGACGTCTTGATCAACGGCAACGAGGCCAGTGAAGCGGGATAGAACACCAGAAGCAATGCTCAGTCGAATAACTTCATCTCTATTGTCATCTGTAAGGGAAGGTTGTCAAATACTCTTCCACACTACCTTTGTTGTTCTACACCATCAAAACTTCATGCAATTGACATCCAATCAAAAGAATCACGCTTGCCGCAATAATAACAAATTTCGTTAAACAGTAAAATTACCACACAAAATACAAAACTATGGAGAAACTTGAGGAACGTCCGATTAGACAAGTATAAGACAACGAGCTGGCAATTGTCAAGCGAAAAAAGGCTTTAAAAATAAGATCCATATCCGCCTTGGATATGTACATTACAAATCGTTAATAAGAATTGAGGCAAAGCTAAAATTCATACAGACAAAATGAGTACAATAAAACTTCAAAACAAATTATCTCAATCACAAAAAAAGATGAACTAGAAAAAATACTGCCTTCAATTCTCCATGGATTACTTCGAACGCGTTCTGACTTAACCATAGAGGGTTAGAGTGAGGTCATGGATCGTTTGAATCATTATACACTGTATAGTTCCATGCGAGATAGCACAATACACTGCATGGTTCCAATACAAGGTAGCACTATACACTGTATAGTTCCAAGACGTAGTAGTACTATACACGGAATATTTCGATGGAGATGCATCACTGTACAAAGTATAGTAGTGGTGATGCTTACCGTATTTACTCAAAAAGGAAGTATATAGTCTAAAAATTCAGCCTCTTAGTGCGAAGCCCCCATGTGAAAGTTCAAAGTTCTACCCACATTCAAAATTCAGCAACATCAGAACTACAAGAGGACCACCGATCAAGGAAAAGCGAACTGCTTGAATGCCCAGGCCGTCTCTCTTACCCTCCCCCTTCAGGCAGAGGTCCAGGATGAAGGCGCGGGCGGCGAGACGATGAAGCGTGAGGCGTTCGTCATGCACCGTCACCATCTGGCGCTCCGTCACGCTGCACTGCCACTCGTCACCGTCCACCTTCCCCTTCAGCGTTATGCTCTTTAGCTGTAGACGTCATTATCATTATTAGCACAATTGTGTGCCGTCACGCAACCCTGCCATCACTCCGATAGCCAGAGTAAGCAGCGCTGCCATCACTCTTATCAAGCGAGACGAAGCGGCGCTGTCATCACCCTATCTACCCAAAGTCAGACCTGGGCACATCCGCCCAGTCAGACCTAGGCATATCTACCCAGTCAGACCTGGGCACAAGCCACCCGCTCCTAAACCTCCCTCTGACCTGGGCACCAGGCGGCATCCTGGCGTAGGCGACGAGGTGCTGCCCGCCGAAGATGACGGGCGGCTCAGGGGGCACAAGCGAGAGCCTCGTAGGCACGTCGCACTCGCAGGAGACGGTCACTCCCCGCACGCTCGCCTGCAGCATGCTGGCCACCAACCCCATCACCTGCACCCCACGTGGAAAATGACCCAAGAAAAAAACGTAAAAAATGAACCGGAAATGAAGCCGAATTAAAAATTTTTATGAGATGAAGTGTTTTTTGGGGGGGATGAAATTAAAATAATNAGGGGTGTGGGAGAGGTGGACAGGTGGTGTGGGAGTGAAGGGGTGTAGGGGTCAAGGGGTGTGAAAAAAATTGTTTTAAAGTTTCAAATTATCGTTCATGAATGCAGAATTTTCGAAAACTCTAAAAAAACATTTTTCGTTAAATTTAGCCAAAATATTGTAAGGGAGGAAGAACCTGAATCGGAAAGAGAATAGAAATAATACAGGAGTGCCTTAAATTAATGCGTCACGAGCTATAGAACAATTCATGCAGGGACCAGCCAAATGAAAGCAACTCGAGTACCTGAATCTACAGTGACATCTATTGGCATACATATTCGATTCTTCTAAGTATAATATACATTCCTACAGCATCCGGGATGTCGCGAGGTAACTGATGAGTAGTATAGCATAAGTATCCGATAAGATAAGCCATGTTAATCTAACGTTGATGACGTCATACCTCACAACTACACTGAATGACGTAACAATGCAACATGAGCCAAGTTCATAAATTAAGTCATCGATAAATAGACAAGTTTTTCAGCTTTTCCTTGGCTTCAGTAATAGAAGTATTTGCAATCCTAAGAATATTTCCTGAAAACTTGACGCAACTGCACTTTGAATTACTACTCTGTCTCAAGACAATGTACCTGTCTAGAGAACTCAGGGTCCACAGGCTGGCTAGATAATGTACCTGTCTAGAGAACTCAGGGTCCACATGCTGGCTAGATATTGTACCTGTCTAGAGAACTCGGGGTCCAAAGGCTGGCTAGATAATGTACCTGTCTAGAGAACTCAGGGTCCAAAGGCTGGCTAGATAATGTAGCTGTCTAGAGAACTCAGGGCCCACAGGCTGGCTAGATATTGTACCTGTCTAGAGAACTCAGGGTCCAAAGGCTGGCTAGATAATGTACCTGTCTAGAGAACTCAGGGTCCACAGGCTGGCTAGATAATGTACCTGTCTAGAGAACTCAGGGTCCACAGGCTGGCTGTAGATCGCCTTCAGAGGTTGCAGCACCTCCGTGCCGCCCATGTCGGCCTCCATGGAGGCGTGCAGCGTACACGCCTCCGCCAGAGTCGCCTCCGAGTACGTACGGCTGCCTCTGTGCTCATAGCAAGAACAGTGCAACTGAATGCGACGTGTACCAGGATATTTCATAAATGATAACGCATAATGTAATATAGTACAGAGGTTTAATTATTTTATTTAATAAAGGAACAGAAATGGCAGTCGCGACCCACTCTTTGAAGAGGAAGGAGTGCGTTGACCCGAAGGAGACGACGTTAAAGCGGCAGCCTGGCGGCAGACTCTTAAGGAAGAGCAGCAGCACAGCGCGGGCGCTCTGGATGTTAGAGCCTTGCATGCTCCCTAAAAGGAGTTAACAAACAAAAAATTAATAAATGCAATGGTAGAAATGTTTCTAATTTTTGGTTGAAATGCAAATGAGTAAACTCCATCAATAGAGGTAAAAGTCATGATGCTAGTCAGCTCTATGTCAGTCAGCTCTTTGTCATTGCTCCCATTTATCATCACAAAATAGATCAATTTTCAGCAGATGGAAAATCTTTGCATGCAAATTACTCTACTTCCGCACAACAACAATCGTGGTGGACAAGTGGTTAAGATCACTAAGATTGGAGCAGTGAGTTGTGGGTTAGAAACCCGCCGCTGCTCGTAAAAATTTAGGTCGAAATCCGCAAGATGACAGCGTGGAAAAAGATCGGCTTGAGGGCGACATGGCTTATTCCTCAAAGCTGATACCACTAGTTTACTTTACGACTATATTATCCTTAATCTAGTTTAATCTATCTATCCTTAATCTATTTAATCTAATCCCTGAGGCTAACAAAAAGGAACATTAACTTTCGCAATCCGACGTCTGAATTTATCTAATCTAATCCCTGAGGCTAACAAAACGAAACATTAACCTTCCGCAATACGATGCCTGAATTTATCTAATCTAATTCCTGAGGCTAACAAAAAGGAACATTAACCTTCCGCAATACCATGCCTGAATCTATCTAATCTAATCCCTGAGGCTAACAAAAAGGAACATTAACCTTACGCAATACGATGCCTGAATTTGTCGCTCTAACCTGAGCGGTCGACGACGAAGATGACCTCATTGAAGCGGGAATATGAAGCCTCGGGGAGCTGCGGGAACATGTTGATCATGAGCACCTGGTCCTTCATGATGCCCGTGGCCGTCACGTCCCCGGTCTCGATGATGGCCTGCGGCTGGTATGGGTTGTTGTAGTGCACCACGAAACCCCACTCGTGGTCACTCTTGTAGCCGCCATCTTGCTTGATCTGCAAGATAATTTAAAATGTGACGTTTGATCATTAAAATCTGAAGCTTGAGAAACACCAATTATAAGCCATAACAGGAAAAAATTCTTACCCTGAAAAAGCTTCTTCTATGGCTAGTACTCCTACTTAATTCACACTCCAAATCCTACTATAGTCATACTCCGAATCTCCCGCTAGTCATACTCTAACTCCTACTCTAGACATAATCCCTCTAGACATACTCCAAATCCCTCTCTAGAGTATGAGGTTTAGGGAGAGATTATGAGGTTTAGGCCCTCTGGTCATACTGCAACTTTTACTCCTACTTTTGCTCATACTCCCTATTCATCTTGGCCAAACGTTAATAATTTGTTCAAGAGATCATGGAATTTTCTTCCAAGTCTTCCCTAAAGGTTAGATTTGTTTGTATAGACGATAAATGCATATTAACGTAAAAAATACAAATAAAATCATATGAAATGTAAATTTCTATACATTAAACATTCAATGAATTCATTCTTATCGGAGCTCCTCTTCTCTCTTATCTGGCTATCAAGTTACATCGGCAACGACGTCAGCGTAAGATAAACGTGCCATCCCATTCGCTGCTCTGTATCAATCCATCTCACTCCTTAACTCATTTGCATTAATTTTATATTAAACATTGTGATGCATGTAATCAAACATGGATATTATAATCATTCAGTACACACTTTGATAAGACAATGCACATGTATATTAAGACCATCATGTAAATCTTAGTAAAATACGGCGTAGTCGTCACAAGAAACAATAGAGACGAGCTTCTATATTCGAAGATGAGCGCATTTTGATCTACGACACGGGTTTCATTAGCGTAAAAAACTCGAATTTATTTGGCATTTTATTTGCTTTTCAAACATCCCAGGGAATGCTTGATAACATTTTCGAAACAGAACTCCTCGGCGCCAAGCATTGAAAGTATTATTCACGATAAAGATTATGAAGTCATGATAAGGAAACGAGTGAACAGCTACAAAACTGACTGATGCGGTCTTGTTATCGCCGTCGATGGTGACGCTGATAAGCATTGAAAGTCTTTTATCACGATAAAGATTATGAAGTATTTGAAAGTCTTTCATCACGATAAGGATTATGGAGTCTTGATAAGGAAACGAGTGAACAGCTACAAAACTAACTGATGCGGTCTTGTTATCGTCGTCGATGGTGACGCTGATAGGGTCGGAGTGGGAGAGGACGCGAGCGATGTCCAGGGCGCCGCTCACCGTCGCCGACACCTCCATGGAGTACGGCTTCTGGGCCTGCGCCACGGCGCTAACGTCTGCGGGGACGTGGAGAGACCATTCGTGGGGATGGTTAGTGGCATGGGTAAGCCATTGGTGAGACTAGCCATGCAGGGAGATGGCAAATGGTATGGGAAAAGGTGCTTCTACACGGGGATAGTGCAGATGGCTAGTAGATCTGACAGTTATTTAATGTCAGAAGCTTGGTGTCTATCCCGCAAGTAAACATAGACACGAGGCAAGTTTAAGGTGCCGCCGTGCAGGTATCTAGTCGCTACCGTCACGGCGGCACCTTAAACTTGCCTCGTGTCTAAGATTACTTGCGGGATAGACAACAAGCGGCAGAGATTAGGCAACTGTCAGATCTACTAGCCGTCTGCACTATCCCCGTGTACAAGCACCTTAAGCCATGCAGAGGGATGGTTAGTGGCACGGATGAACTTTAGATGAGACAAACAAGGCAAAGATATACTTAATGGGAGTAACCAACTCTCGACCAGATCATCAAAGCAATGAATTGATAAGCTGAATGAATAGACGATAAGAGTCGATAAGATAACCAATGCATTAGAAATGAAGATTAGCTCACTGCACCTCCGACCAGCTTCATTGCAGTCGATCACGTAATAAACACATGAACATGTTATGAATAGAACGCCTACAAATAAATGAATCCGACTAATCAGTTCTCGGATCCTTGAAGAGAACTCCAAGTCTGTTGCATGATGAAATTTCCCAAGAAACCAGCGAAATTTAATTTTAAACACGTTTCATAAGTTGGCTTACATTCAAGGGTCTAATAATGTTCGTAAAACTTGTGGTAGCTGTTTATCCTGTCTGTTTATAATATCCTGGACAAAAAAACGTTGTATAATGACCATGCTTTCAACCATGCCTCTGACTTAGTCAGACTAGCGACTAGACACTAGCCTCAGTCAGACTAGACCATAGACTAGACTAGTGAGCGTGACTAGTTCAGAGTGCGTGGGCACTCTGAAGTGAGCGCACTCTAACTAGTGCGTGAGCACTCTAGACTAGTGAGCGTTCAGAGTTCAGAGTGTGTGGTTAATGGGAATTAAAATAATGTATCATCATGGAATAAGTTGATTCAGTTATTAGAAATAGAACAATATCAACAACGAATACGTGATCCGAGCGAACAAGACCAGTAACTTTGTTTATCTAGCAGAGGCGTCAGTAGTTGCAGGGACAGGGGCCGGGCTAAGTCCCCGAAGATTTATGATCATATATTATAGAAGTAAATAATGAATAGTTGTATGACATTATTAACTTAAACTTATATTATGGTAGTATTCTATTGGATTTTTCGGCATTTTGTCGTGATGAAAAAAGAATCATTTAATAAATAAATATAGCATTATTTTGGGCTTAAATATATTTTGGGAGGGCTAAAGCCTTCAAAAAGGTCTAATGACACCACTAGAATCTGGTATTTTGAAATGATAGTATGAGAAGACCAGCATGGAAGGTTTGAAGACCAGTATGAGAAGACCAGCATGGAAGGTTTGAAGACCAGTATGAGAAGACCAGCATGGAAGGTTTGAAGACCAGTATGAGAAGACGAGCACTCACCTAATTCGATGTTGGCATCAGGCCCGGCGCTGGACGCGGGTTGGTAGCGCGGGTTGAGCACAGACGGCAGACGAAACTCCACGCCCCCGTCCGTAGCCACCCGCAGCTCACACACCAGCGACAGCGTCACCTCGCACGAGCTCTCTGTACAGTTAACATATGTCGTGACGTACGTGCTCTGTACAGTCAACAAACGTCGTAACGTACGTGCTCTGTACACCCAACAAACGTCGTAACGTACGTGCTCTGTACAGTCAACAAACGTCGTAACGTACTTGCTCTGTACAGTCAACAAACGTCGTGACGTACGTGCTCTGTACAGCCAACAAACGTCGTGACGTACGCGCTCTGTACACCCAACAGACGTCGTGACGTACGCGCTCTGTACACCCAACAGACGTCGTAACGTACGTGCTCTGTACACCCAACAGACGTCGTGACGTACGTGCTCTGTACAGCCAACAGACGTCCATAATGTACGTGCTCTGTACACCCAACAGACGTCGTAACGTACGTGCTCTGTACACCCAACAGACGTCGTAACGTACGTAATAGGCGCCTGTTTGGAACAGTTTGGTCAGACAACTAATCGATCGCTGCTAATAGAACGCACTAACGCTGAAGAAACTCAAAGGTTTATTATGATCACTTGATAAATGCGTATAAAAATATGTACAATTTTTCGTAAGTTTCAATTCTATGAGAAGATATTCGTTGTTGAGTCGCAGGCAAAAAAAAAATCTCTGTAAACGAGAAGTAAATGTATTATATGTTAATGCAGATGTAATATATTTGGGCGCCGGATGAAACTAAGCCCAAGAGAAACCTTTACGAAGCAAAACTCACGCTCTCGTGACAGGGAAGTATACCGGTATATCTGCCATCTATACTTCCCTGCATTCCTACTTATGATGAATTTTTAACATTCTTTCTTATCTTATTCTTAACATGATGAAAATATCTTTTCATTCTGTGCAATATTATATCAATCAATATATAATAGTTTTAAACCTGGAGGGAGGTTGCCTAGAGCCAGGTTGATGATGTCAGCAACTTCTGACTCTTCCCGCACCAGCAGCGCCGTCTGGCCAGCCTCGACGGCATCTTTGTAGACCTTCTCCGCCTGAAGCGAGCGGGAACACAACGATTTAAAATTATTTCAAAGCTCAGTAGAAAAATAGCATTAATCGTTAGCGAAAATTAGGTATCGGGTCTGGTAATAACTAATGTGCGTTTCAAAACGATGCCCTAGAATAATTTTTGCAGCTCACGTCACCAGGAAGCAAATAACCTTCATTAATAAGGAAATCCAACAAAGAATCACAGATATTGTAAAATGAAACAAGTGACTACGTATAAATTCATTTATTTTAGATAAACATTTCGACAAAATCTTTCTAGAAAAAAAACGTATTTTTTGAATGGCGTGCCTCAACCGCTCCTTCATAATCTTTGAGCTTGTATGCGGTGTCAGGAACTCGATTCTTTGAATATAAAGGCTATAGCATCACACATAAATTAACAGGAGATAAAAGGAAGAAAAATTCTTCACCTTCTTCTTCTCGAGGCACTTGGCGACGATGACGCGATCCTCGAGCTTCGCCTCGACGTGGTACAGAGCGCTGCCCTCGTCCACAGGCGTCCTGAACAACACCTGCGCACGACCCCGTCACCAGCGATCACATAACACACAACAAACTCCAAATTAAAAATAATCGGATTAGGTTGCATTATTTCCCCGTAGAAACAGGTTTTGAAAATGAATAATACAAGCATGCAGAGGAGAAGCTCTACATTCTACAACGGCATATCGGAGTCTAATCATTAAAGGCTTGTACATCTATAATTATAATATCGTAATGATCAATTTCTTTCAACAAGGAGGAGACTACATCTGATACAGAAAAGATGCTTTTGTAGATATAAGGTTTGGTTATATTTACCGTGAAGCTTTATAGCTGCGTGAAACACCAACTTTGCATTAAACGGCAAATGTGTTTAATTTATAGTGAGCTCGGATTAAGCAGAGTCTCTGCGTCAGGTAACACAAAGGGCACTGACCTGGAGAGGGTCTTTGCGGTCGTTGCGGTAGCAGAGCGTAGACTTGATGTGAGCGACGTACCCACGCACACTCACGCTCGAGTTCACGCTCTCCAGGGGCACGCTCAAGTGATTGTCCGGTTCTGAGATAGGCCAGAGTTTTCGGATAAATCAAACAAGAAATATATTTTTAGCGCATTTTCTCATTTATGGAAAAAAGGCGCTATTGTGCTCGTCATGTCCGTCCGTCTGTCTGTCAGTGGCGTCACATTGCCGAGTATCCATGATACTCGGCAACGAGAAAATGCGCTTTCTGTCACTCCTTGCAGTGAGTACTGATATATTTTTTAATTAGTAATTACATTTAGTTGAAAGCACTGACACGGCACAGTAAAGTTTCCAATTAGAATTTGAGAAATGATTTCGCACGAAACATAAGTTGGATGCGAAACATCGCTTCTGCTATCATGTTATCAAATGCCAAGCAAGTAACACGGGAAGCTCAAGTATTTGTCGTGATTTAAAGTAAGATAAGTTGAGCAGTGAAGTGACACTAATCTCGTACAAGGAGTGAAATTAAATTAAATCGGCATGTAATTCAAATAATATCAGGTTCTGTGTGGGGATTTGAAGGATATGTAAAAAGTTCAGCATAGAATTGATTTATTGTTCTATTAGTCCGCCTTTTCTGATATGATTACTCCGCATTTTTATTCATGTTTGTGCATGGTCAATTTGGCCAATGATCGCTCACCTGCAATAATATAGCCGATGAGGCCGTACAGGCACGCAGGCGGCATGGCTGTTGCTGGTAGATTATCTCTGTATTTTTTTAACCTGAAATATTCTACTAAGAATGCTAGTAAATAGTTTGTATACGTGAACTTTTAACAAGAATTAACAGATCTGTGGAAAAATCACTTGAATTAGTGAAGACCGACAATGACACACAGAGTCTCCGACAGCGCTTAGACCAATAATTACAATAATAAGTAATAATTTGTGAATGAGATCACAAATGATTGTTTTATTTTCATTGAAAGATAATTTGGTCGAGGGAAGGAACGCTCAGGGTGAGTAGGAGCGGAGCCCATGTCCTGCCGTCTCGTTGGCCGCGAGCCAAAAGTTCAATTAGTCAAAATCCGAGATTTTATCGTCGATGTTTAGAAAAAGGTTTGAGAATCTCAAAGAATACCAAATAGTTTATTACATTTGGTACTTTATCCAATGTTCATGACCATGAAAGGGCAAGGACCGACATGACCGACAGGGCAAAGCAGCGGTCCGGCAGAAGCAGTACAATAAAAAATAGTTAAGATTTCTTAATTTTGTCAGCCAATGACTAAAAAGCTAAATCCATCAGCCGAGAAATCATGGGCTATGTTTACTTGAGTGAGCCTTGATAATATATAGCGTAATCTTCATTACTGCTGCAGCAGCAGCAAGACATACGTACAACGCGCTCCAACGATTGGTGTGCATTTCATCCGTTCTGGAATGCACAGTGAGTGTAGACGGGCAGGTTCTAACACAAGAACAAATGTGGTATTATTACTGCTGTTTCAGTTATAAAAATTTTGTAAAAGAATTCATATGAAGGAAAGCATTCCGTCAAATGTCGTTATCCAGTAACACTAAAGTTCTTGCAGTTGGACGAGCTTAAGTTAGAGTTTGAACATCAAAGAGTGGGTCAATATTTGTTTCAATTTGTAGGTGCGAGAACAATGCAGACCATCTTGTCGAAGCACATATTTTGCTTGGCTGGCTTCCACACAGTATTGACGGACGCCGGCAAATTTCACGGCAGCGATAAAAGCCAGATTCAAGGCTGTTTATTCGTGGCCGCTGCCATAGCAAGTTTTTGCAGTTGGCCGGTCCCGCGTCGCCAGGATATAGCGAGGCGTTGGCCTCATTCTAGGATAAAGGTTCACTGCAGCGAGGTCTGTATAGTGTATAGCATAGGCACGTTAAGGCAAACTTCCCAGAACATAAGTGGCCACTGAGTAAACTATGATAAATCAACTCATAGTGTAAGGCATTGCCGAAAGCAGGTGTGAATTGAGGCTCGAGTTCTCGCTGGGGGATTGGGGATACAAAGGATCTACAAGACGAAACTAGGAATGAAACACTCCAACCATACACCGTTATTTTTAGGGTCAAGCAAAAGCGATTGGAGAATTGGTCAGAAAAATAACTGCGTTTTTGTTAGAAGTTATGAGCGTTTTGTTTATCCTGTGTGAAGGGAGACCCGGCACAGGCATGCAGCCAGATGTCAGCGTGAGCCTTTCTTATAATTTCTATTCGGGATCAAGAGAACCACTGCTCTCTTTCATTATAATTTTATTTCGTATTTCAGAGCTACTGCTCTATCTCACTCCAAATTCTGTTTCTAGATTGGGAGCTACTGCTCTTTTCTACTACGGTACTTATCTCACTTCAGGACTGAGAGCTGTTGCTCTCGTTGACTCATTTCCTGTCGGCATTGAGTCGAGTGTGGAAGAGAGCAGCAGCATCTCTCCTCCTACTCTCGAATGCTTTCATGTGCGCGTTGATGCAATCGTGTGATAACTATTCATACGATAACTATTCATGTGATAACGATCAGTCACGATGACTCACGGAGTTCGGACTAACGACATTAGTAGCTGCAATGGAGATAGTCTCATCATATTCCACATTCTACCAGTAGATAAATTCCTGTAATTGCTTAACAATTTGTGAAAAAATACACGCATTACATTTTAAATATGAAAGTCAAGTTTGAGTGTTTGAAGATGACGCCGCAAACAACCGAGACTGTTTTGTGTTGGGGCGCGTGTCCACGATGCTTATCGGGCTGATTTTTGGTAATTTTATTGTTAATGGTAGAATCGTGCGAAATTGAGAAAATCAATAGAGAGTTAGACTTGAAATTGAAAAATTTTAGGTTTTTACTTTGGTAAGTATATTTAATTTAAAATAAAAGTTAAAATTTCCTTTATATCTTAGAAAATTTGTTGAACACAATTCTTTGCTGAATGTGGGGTCTGTACGATCGATTCTCCAAGTACAATATTTCACTTGCGAAATTATACATAAGCTGGATTCGGGGTAGCGAGTTTCGGGATAGAATTCGTGATGACGAAATTTTGGAACAACACAAATACCTGCTGGTATTCGATATTACAAACAATAACTACCACAACAGTATAGTTAAAATTGACTAACTTTGACATGGCAGCACATGCATCGACAGGAGCAAAAAAGATGTAGTGTAAGATAACAATAAGGGATTGACCTTGAACACAACCACCCTTGGTCGTGAACGACAGGCACATGGAGCAGCAATGTGTTAGAACTAACAATGCAGTTCAAATAATGCATCAACTTCATGAATTTTGTCACGAGCTGGAAAACAAAATAATCAACATTATACCGAATTGAAATTAGTGTTATACAAACCATAGGGTGTTATTATAACTCGAGTTATGCGTAATTCAATGAAAACCAATAAGCAGAAGACGTGTAAAAAGATTAAAGCAATGTCGATTTGACGATTTCCATGGAGATTATGTATCAACACTATTCAGGAACAGAACTAGACTTACGAAAGACTTACTAACTAGAATCCATTTAAGTCTTACAAAAATGAAAATAACAGCGGTAACTCCTGAGTAAAGTAAAACGCACAGCACCGAAGACTGGGAGAAACCTCACTAGCCCTGCCATGTTGCCGCACGCTTGCAGGCGACTGCCATGTTGCCGCACGCTTGCAGGCGACTGCCATGTTGCCGCACGCTTGCAGGCGACTGCCATGTTGCTCTGCCATGTTGCACCACGCTTGCAGGCGACTGCCATGTTGCACCACGCTTGCAGGCGACTGCCATGTTGCACCACGCTTGCTGGCGACTGCCATGTTGCACCACGCTTGCAGGCGACTGCCATGTTGCACCACGCTTGCAGGCGACTGCCATGTTGCACCACGCTTGCAGGCGACTGCCATGTTGCACCACGCTTGCAGGCGACTACCATGTTGCACCACGCTTGCAGGCGACTGCCATGTTGCCGCACGCTTGCAGGCGACTGCCATGTTGCACCACGCTTGCAGGCGACTACCATGTTGCACCACGCTTACAGGCGACTGCCATGTTGCCGCACGCTTGCAGGCGACTGCCATGTTGCACCACGCTTGCAGGCGACTGCCATGTTGCCACACGCTTGCAGGCGACTGCCATGTTGCACCACGCTTGCAGGCGACTGCCATGTTGCACCACGCTTGCAGGCGACTGCCATGTTGCCTCACGCTTGCAGGCGACTGCCATGTTGCACCACGCTTGCAGGCCTGTCTCTTATACACATCTAGATGTGTATAAGAGACAGATGTTGCACCACGCTTGCAGGCGACTGCCATGTTGCACCACGCTTGCAGGCGACTGCCATGTTGCACCACGCTTGCAGGCGACTGGCAAGCGCATGGCAGGAAGTGTGCCGCTGACTCAGCATGACGGACATCCTGCAGTCACGAGTGTTCAGGCGTACAGCTTGTATGGCCTGGTGCTGAATTACAGTCAGCACAACTATCGTCTAAACCTAATATAGGTATTTTACTATACCTAACATGGGTATATTTATATTCCTAGGCTATATCTAACATGGGCATAGGTATATTCCTATACCTGTACCTTAAATATATTAACATATCAGTAAACCGCATATTTTCGGAAGATTATTTCGCGACGCATAGCACTAGTGGGTTTTAATTTGGCGCACGTTTGTACACCAAGTGAGAAAGTAACACGTCATAAGTTAACAGTTTCGTCATTTACTATATTATTCAGCTTCTGAATAATTTCTTCTTAATTTATTAAAATTATTATTATAGAAATATTTTTTATTAGAGTAAAACTAACAAATTCAATATATTGTTGACTGAACATGTTGTTAATGCTATAGAAACCCAGAACTTCCTTTACTTTTATTGAATGCACTAAAGATGATATTGATTGTTTCTTTGAAATTAAACGTCCACTCGCATCGCCAAACGTCTACCTCTTAGCTCAGTGGTTTTCGACACTGAAATATTGTGCGTGAGATATGTGGATATTATTTGTTAAATATTATAATTTCGCTGCGCTCCAAACACGGAATTTTAGGTGCGCTGGGACTCATTATCGACACTTCTCAGAACTCTGAGCTCTCAGAATCGACACTTCTCAGAACTCGGAGCTCTCAGGACCGACACTTCTCAGAACTCGGAGCTCTCAGGATCGACACTTCTCAGAACTCTGAGCTCTCAGGATCGACACTTCTCAGAACTCTGAGCTCTCAGGATCGACACTTCTCAGNCCTAACATGGGTATAGGTATATTACTATACCTAACATGGGTATAGGTATATTACTATACCTAACATGGGTATAGGTATATTACTATACCTAACATGGGTATAGGTGTATTACTATACCTAACATGGGTATAGGTATATTACTATACCTAACATGGGTATAGGTATATTACTATACCTAACATGGGCATAGGTATATTCCTATACCTGTACCTTAAATATATTAACATATCAGTAAACCGCATATTTTCGGAAGATTATTTCGCGACGCATAGCACTAGTGGGTTTTAATTTGGCGCACGTTTGTACACCAAGTGAGAAAGTAACACGTCATAAGTTAACAGTTTCGTCATTTACTATATTATTCAGCTTCTGAATAATTTCTTCTTAATTTATTAAAATTATTATTATAGAAATATTTTTTATTAGAGTAAAACTAACAAATTCAATATATTGTTGACTGAACATGTTGTTAATGCTATAGAAACCCAGAACTTCCTTTACTTTTATTGAATGCACTAAAGATGATATTGATTGTTTCTTTGAAATTAAACGTCCACTCGCATCGCCAAACGTCTACCTCTTAGCTCAGTGGTTTTCGACACTGAAATATTGTGCGTGAGATATGTGGATATTATTTGTTAAATATTATAATTTCGCTGCGCTCCAAACACGGAATTTTAGGTGCGCTGGGACTCATTATCGACACTTCTCAGAACTCTGAGCTCTCAGAATCGACACTTCTCAGAACTCGGAGCTCTCAGGACCGACACTTCTCAGAACTCGGAGCTCTCAGGATCGACACTTCTCAGAACTCTGAGCTCTCAGGACCGACACTTCTCAGAACTCTGAGCTCTCAGGATCGATACTTCTCGGAACTCTGAGCTCTTAGGATCGACACTTCTCAGAACTCGGAGCTCTCAGAATCGACACTTCTCAAAACTCTAAGCTCTCAGGATCAACACTTCTCAGAACTCTGAGCTCTCAGGATCGACACTTCTTAACACCAATTATAAGCCATAACAGGAAAAAATTCTTACCCTGAAAAAGCTCCTTCTACGGCTAGTACTCCTACTCAATTCACACTCCAAATCCCCCTCTATTCATACTCCAACTCCTACTCTAGCCATACTCCGAATCTCCCTATAGTCATACTCTAACTTCTACTCTAGATATAATCCTTCTAGACATACTCCAAATTCCTCTTTATTCATACTCTAAATCCCCCTCTAGTCATACTTTAAATCCCTCTCTGGTACTTCAAATCCCTCCAAAGTCATACTCCATGTGAGGGGTCCATCCACATTACTGTAATAGACTTTTTCTTCAATTCCGTCACTTTGCTCAGTGCTGGGTCTCCTGAATAAAATTGTCGACCCTCTTCTCCCACACTGAGCACATGAGCATAAAAGCGTAGGGCAATATTTGTGTATTTGTTTATCTTAGGATAAAACTATGGATGTTTGCATTGATGATTGGAAAATAGAACTAACTGAAGACAAATCAATATAATTACATCGATATTAATTTAGGCTTGTATCTTGAGCAGGTCAGATCATTAGGACTGAACCTTATCCCACGAGTTCACTTATCCATTCATATCAACTTACCAATTTATATTCCCCCTGTACCATTATCAATTATATTCCCTCGTATCCTGTCCACTTTAAGCCTGTAAGCCGTTATCCGTAGTTTATAAATGCAACCTGCCTACTTGAATTTGATTTGCATACCCCCTAAATATAATTTCGAACCGACGTTCCCTGGCACTCAAAATCCCCCTCTATTCATACTCCAAATCCCTCTCTAATACTCCAAATCCCCCTCTGGTCATACTGCAACTTTTACTCCTACTTTTGCTCATACTCCCTATTCATCTTGGTTGCACCACGCTTGCAGGCGACTGCCATGTTGCACCACGCTTGCAGGCGACTGCCATGTTGCACCACGCTTGCAGGCGACTGGCAAGCGCATGGCAGGAAGTGTGTCGCTGACTCAGCATGACACATCCTGCAGTCACGAGTTTTCAGGCGTACAGCTTATATGGTCTGGTGCTGAATTACAGTCGGCACAACTATCGTCTAAACCTGATATAGGTATTTTACTATACCTAATATGAGTATAGGTATATTCCTATACCTTATATGGTCTGGTGCTGAATTACAGTCGGCACAACTATCGTCTAAACCTGATATAGGTATTTTCCTATACCTAATATGGGTATAGGTATATTCCTATACCTAACATGGGTATAGGTATATTACTATACCTAGCATGGGTATAGGTATATTACTATACCTAACATGGGTATAGGTATATTACTATACCTAACATGGGTATAGGTATATTACTATACCTAACATGGGTATAGGTGTATTACTATACCTAACATGGGTATAGGTATATTACTATACCTAACATGGGTATAGGTATATTACTATACCTAACATGGGCATAGGTATATT